>NC_134353.1:898439231-898539231 GCF_048569485.1 Anomaloglossus baeobatrachus | reverse complement strand
ATATATACATATATATACATATATATATATATATATATATATATATATATATATATATATATACACGCACACACACACACATATATATATATACACACATACACATATATATATATATATATATATATGAAGTGTGCTCTTAAACTGTATTATTCTCTTTATCAAGGGGTGTGGCTTTATTACGGGGCATGGCAAACATTGGTAAACTATTTGGCCCGTCCATGATTTTTGGCCCTGTTGCCCTGGAAGAATTAAATTGCAGGCAATCCTGGATATGAATCAAATATCACAAACAATAAATATCACGTGGACATTGATATTCAGCACCTTTTTTTATTAATAGGCATAATAAATAAACCAATAAATATACATACATATGGCAGAAGACACCAAGATGACAGGCGTAGATGTAACAGATGAAGGTTAGTTTCGGCACAAGCAGATTTACATACGCCGGTAGTTTTGCAGATTAAACCCATCCCTGACCCTTTTGCAGAGAGAAAGCCGCAGCAAAACATTAGGAAAAATCTTTGGGACCAGGATGGAAAGTTATGGTGAGGCCTACAGAGACTATATGGGTCTTTCTCCTTGATTGGAGACTAGTCCTTTAATTGATAATTGCATTATTACTGTAAATGCATGCAAATGGGTCTTACCCGAAAATGGCTGCAAGAATAAGTGATTTCTTTAAGAAATGTATTAATATGGACTGCTAGGAAAGAGAAACAGATCTGGTGTTCTATACAAATGTTACATACGTTTTAACTGTTTATGGCCGCTGCTATGCAGTGTGCACATTACTACTACTTTCTACATGCCCCTCCGTAAGCAGATGTATAGTGACGGTATAAGAAAAAGGATCAGGAAAGCAAAACTACTAATACTATTATAATCAATGTCAATTATGGCTTTTAAAGACAGATAATACATTAAAAATTTCTTTATAAGCCATTGTGAAAATTCAGCTCAGACCCTTAAGACCATGTTTTGGAATCTTGGGGTTTCGTCCGGAAGGAAAGTAGTGGTTTTGTGTAGTCTTGATTTTTAATTGTGACCATTTCTTTTCACGATTACTGCTATTCTTCCTAGGATTAGTAGAAGATTTGACCAATTTTGTGGATGATTTTTAACCAGAGATGTCATCAAGATGCACAATTGCCATCATAGCATCACGAACAACAATCGATCTCCAAAAGTTGTACCTCTTCTAATCTATCATGAAAATTCATGAAATTACCTTTAAGCATAACAATAGTCATAATTGGTTTGGTCAGGGTGAGAGATAATATTTTATACTTTGTGTATGTACGTTCATACATACACAACTGGCCAAACAGACATGATCAGACATAGATACCTTATCCATAGAAGCGAGACGTACCGAGTGACTATTCTGACTAATGAAAATCTCTAGAACCTCCAGATTCAAAATCTTTACAACCTCCAGATTCAAAATCTCTGGAACCTCCAGATTCAAAATCTCTGGAACCTCCAGATTCAAAATCTCTGGAACCTCCAGATTCAAAATCTCTGGAACCTCCAGATTCAAAATCTCTGGAACCTCCAGATTCAAAATCTCTGGAACCTCCAGATTCACAGAACTCCTCTCTCTGGCCTACACTGAATAATGTGTTCAGGTCTGGTATTTAACCTAGTATAACCTTTTTCCCAGGAATCTTTACCAAATAACATCATATTAATAAATTAATTTTATGAGTACCATTAACTAATTAATTCCCCCTCCAAACATATAAGTGTCCCATGCTGTTTTCAGCCTCCCAAGTGCTCATGTATTGCAATCACGTGTCAACATCATGCTCTTTACATGGCAATACAAAAGTTAATTTTTTTTATTTTTTTTGTAAGCGAAATGTGAAATTTCAGCAGGACCAAAACCCTAATCTGTTTCCCCCTCCTATACATGTTATTATAAATTTCTTGACAGCCCAAGTCCTATACCCAAATCTGCTACTACCGACCTATCCAAACCAGACTGCAGATCCTTTCATTTATAAGACAGATACATCCAGGATATTAGCAGTCCAATCTTACACACAGCACCCCCCTCCCGTATACAGCGATACATCATCCAGAATATATTAACAGTGCAAGCAACCAGCGCACACACACTGCCCTCCATATCTATATATACAGCTCCGTACATACAAGCAGTACCCAGATACCCTACAATCCAGCTCCGTACATACAAGCAGTACCCAGATAACCTACAACCACTGGGTTAGTTAACATTCCCACACTCAATATTCAATACCAATTGGCTGCAGTATTATGGCAAAAAGCATAACTACGTTAATGAAGGAGCCTTCTTGAGCTCCCACTATAACACTAGGGGAAGGTGACCAGACACACGATCGAATTGTCAGCTCTTGGGATCCCCCCCCAAAAAAAGGCAATGAAAATGAACCAAGTGCAGTCAAGTGTCTGTTAGATTAGGAATATATTAGCGCTATATATAGTGGCCCCGACACTACAAATATTAACAACGTCACTATAGATTGCTGCTCCTAAGGGTAAAGGATAATCTGCAGCACATTCACTAACTGTACAAGGGGAAGAGCCATTCTGATCTTTAATCATTAGCAATATGTTGTCTAGCTGTCCCAAACTTGGATTTAAATTATCAATACCCATACAAGGTCCCTCATTAGTGCTGAAGCCTTGGGTGCCAGGTCAACGCCTGGACCTCCGCAGTCACCAATGAGGGCATGTACTGGGGTATATAATCACAGGTATACACAATGAATTAATAATAGGATAACATATACATTTGTATGTGGGGAGAGCTCCATCTGGCGTTATTATATCAAGGTGCCTTTAACTTTTTCTGGGCCACTGTTCCCAAATTCAGCAGGATCCCCTCCCACCACCTAACATATAATCCCTCATGCAACGCTCTACAAGCTATACTGCTACATGACGTCTACTCGGACCCCAGCTCCCGCCATAGCTGCCCAATTTCAGTACCACCGATTCCGCACCTATTGCTCCTCTAATGTGGTCAGGCCCCAAAAAATAGGGGCCAATGTGCAATGGTCCCCACCCCCTATTAAAACCAGTGCCATATCTATCTCCAGTCCGATCATCTTTCTTTCCATATTTCCAAATTCCTTCGAGTTAACCATAAGCCAATTTCCTGAAAACACTCGAGCTGACAAAAACAACATCTTGAGGGTTCCAGGATTCTCCGCTTGAAGGCATCTTTCTAACGTCAACCATCTTCTTTCACCTCTCAGCTATCAAGGACACAAGGATGTTATATAAGCAGCAAATGGCCTGTGCTTCCAGTAACCAAGTAGAGTGTAAGCTCTTGGGGGTCGGACACTGCAGGGTTTGTTTTATGGTTTTTCTCTTGCATAAACCATTCTAACAAATGAAATAAAGTCTCTATAGCGTTTGATAATTAGGTGCTTTTTACAGAGGAATGAAGGGAAAAATGCAGAAGTAGAAGTTAAATTGCCCGAAATGAGTCTGGAAATATGTAAGCATTAGGGAAAGTCACAGTATATTCTAAGAAGTCTGCATGCACAGCTCACGTCAATATCACGGCTAGCACACGTGCACGTTGGTTTGGGCGCAGGAAGAAAGAATACTGTATTAATGTGACCTATCCCAGCACTTTGTCCAGTCGTAATGCTCCAGTTTCCTCCCAGAGGTCAATAGAGACACCATTAAATAATTCCGTTCTGTAGAAGAACCACAGAGATCTTGGCGAGTTCTTCATATCGCTGCCACAATGAGCTTCGTCTTCGAGTGTCTAAAATCCGAGGTGCCTCCTGAATGTTATGAGTCTATTCGATCGGGCTGAGGAACAAACTTCAGGGGCATAAGAGGGTTCCGGTTCCGCAGACTGCGGCGTAGCTGATCCGAATGCATTTCGTATGGAAATCTGATATCATTTTGTTTGGGTTCTTGGTGGTGGCATGAAGAACTGGCTTGTCTAAGGGAAAAGAATAAAAAATGTATTAGTAAGGATTGCAGCTACAGTCACACATTTCAAGTAACCGTCACTAAATGTTGTATTATAAAATACAAAATAAAGCATCAGAAAGGACCCCTTCCCATCACAGCAAATTTTGGTTTTCCTCCCCATATTCCAATAGCCAGAATATTTTTGCAATAACATAGCTGTATGAGGACTCAATTTATGACATCATTCATTTTACCATATAAAAAAAAGGTACTGGAAAAAAATCCAAATGGAGTGAGATTGTGAAGATAATGGAATTCCACCATTGAATTTTGGGTCACAATTTTACAAATGTTCAGAGTGCGGTAAAAAATGACTTGGCAATCTGATTCCTCATTCTAGTAGGATTACTACATTACCAAACATATTGTGTTTTATAATAGGATAAATATACAGTGGAACCTTGGATTATGAGTATAATTGGTTCCGGGAGTGAGCTCTTAAACCAAGTTACTCCTATATCAAAGCAAATTTTCCCACAGGAAATAATTGAAACGCAGACAATTCGTTCCACAACCCAAAAATGTTTACTGTATTTATAGGAAGTTATTACAGTGATATACAATAGTGTTCTGTATTCATAAAAAATTATCACAGTACACTAATACACAATACTGTACAGTAAAAAATCTATAAAATTAATTAACTAATTAAACTGCACATTAGCTTACAATTAGCTTAGAATGGTTGGTGTGCGGGAGGTACTATAGAGGGAAAAATTGATGTATAAATATGACAACCTTTATTCTAGTACAATACACAAAACCCCCCCCCCCCCAAATCTATTCCCCCCAAAATAAGGGCCAAATGTGGGGTAGGAAATAATACTGCCCAGGCAATTACAGTAGCTTACAGTACAAGCAATGTGCTGCACTGGTTAGCAGAAAGAAAGTACAATACTGTATCCACAAATGCAAATTGATAGACATGCTATATAGTATATACTGTACTGTGCATTGGTCTATTGTATATGTGACGCCCTGGGCAAGCCAGGGGTCACAGGTCATAACACCACCACACCCTACACCCCAGTTAGGAACACCAAGGCTAACCTAAAATACTTGTTGCCTTCCACCAGGGGCTGGATGGCTTCCATCACACAGGTGAGCTGGGCAAAAAACCTCTTTCTACCTTCACCACAACCGTGGGTGGCGTCACGGACAATAAACTATCCCAAAAACCAATCCCCTTTCACTCACGGGCGAGGAGCGCCGCTCGAGTCCCCGGGATCCGGCCCATCGCTCGAGCCACCGAGCAGCAGCAGCAGGCCGCGGCAGCCGCAGCGGCAGCCGGACCCGAGCAGTGGGAGAGCGCGGCGTCCCCTCCTCCGCCCGCGACATATACAGTACATATGTACAGAAAATTACCTCCACAGCGGAGAGAGCAGTGAAAGGATGGAACTGGAAGTGCGCACGGTGAGAGGACAGAACCGGAAGTGTGCACGGTGAGAGGACAGAACCGGAAGTGCGCACGGTGAGAGGACAGAACCGGAAGTGCGCACGGTGAGAGGACAGAACCGGAAATGTGCACGGTGAGAGGACAGAACGGGAAGTGTGTACGGTGAGTATTTGCTCTTCTTGCAAATCATTGCTCTTAAACCAAGTTAAACATTTTTAAAAAGCTTTGCTTGTCTTGCAAAACACTCTCAAACCAAGTTACTCTTAATCCAAGGTTCCACTGTACTATAATATACTGCAATACTCTAGTATTGCAGTGTGTGATAAAATAATGATCTCCTACAGCTACAGAGTTGACTTCATAGGAGTACTAAGTTGGCAACAATGATGGAGATATTCTGTAGGCCAGTGTTCCCCAACTCCAGTCCTCAAGAGCCACCAACAGTGAATGTTTTCAGGATTTCCTTAGCAATGCACATATGTTGGAATCATCAGAGGTGATTAAATTATCCCCTATGCAATACTAAAGAAATACTGAAAAGATGCAATGTTGGTGGCTCTTGAGGACTGGAGTTGGGGAACCCTGCTGTAGGCCACCAGGTGCCATTAGTAAATCATCGACAGTCAGCAATTGTGTTGCAGTGTTGGGGCCATTTGCAACTTTGGAGACCATGCTGATCTGACAGTATCATTCTCCAGGTCAGTACGATTACATAGATACCAAATATGATACTGTCAGATCAGCATAATATTATAATGAACTTTTGTTTTTTGTAGGTATTAAAAAACAAAATCTCAAATCTGGAAAAAAATAATCACGCTTGTAACACGACTTTCCAAGAGCCATAATATTTTCAATTTTTATTGATATAATTTTGGGTTATACAGTGGGGAAAAAAAGTATTTATTCAGCCACCAATTGTGCAAGTTCTCCCACTTATAAAGATGAGGTCGGCCTGTAATTGACATCATAGGTAGACCTATGGGAGACAAAATGGGAAAACAAATCCAGAAAATCACCTTGTCTGATTTGGCAAGATTTTTTTTGCAAATTATGGTTGAAAATAAGTATTTGGTCAATAACAAAAGTTCATTTCAATATTTTGTTATATATCCTTTGTTGGCAATGACAGAGGTGAAACGTTTTCTGCAAGTCTTCACAAGGTTGGCACACACTGTTGGTGGCATGTTGGCCCATTCCTCCATGCAGATCTCCTCTAGAGCAGTGATGTTTTGGGCCTGTCGCTGGGCAACACAGACTTTCCCCTTTCTTTTATATGGGGTTGAGATCTGGAGACTGGCTAGGCCACTCCAGCACCTTCATATGCTTCTTATGAAGCCACCCATCCATTGTCCTGGTGGTGTGCTTGGGATCATTATCATGCCAAAAGAACCAGCCACATTTCATCTTCAATGCCCTTGCTGATGGAAGGAGGTTTGCACTCAAAATCTCATGATGCAGGACTCCTTTCATTCTTTCATGTACATGGATCAGTCATCCTGGTCCCTTTGCAGAGAAACAGTCCCAAAGCATGATGTTGCCACCCCCATGCTTCACAGTAGGCATGGTGTTCTTTGGATGCAACTCAGCATTCTGTCTCCTCCAAACACGAACAAAATTCTAGAATGCTGTATATTCCCTGGGGGTGGACGCAACTTATAGCGTACAAATCTGGTGACAAGTTCCATATAATTGCTTTAGATTTCAAAAGTCACAAATTGGTTAAAAGAAGAGACCATTGTTTTGGCGGCTTTCACTTAGATTTCTTTATTTAGTATATGAAATCTTCTATTGGAAGCAGGAAAAAGTCAAATGGAAGCTACATGCCATCTTTTGTAACATTTTAAACAGGGCAGAAAGAAAAATCACTGGAGTTTCCTGATGTAAATTCTACATAAACAAAAAAAAGTCAGATAAAAGAGACTCTGGGCATGAATGATCACAGCTTTTAAATAAGCTTTGAAAAGTCATAAAATTTTGAAGCAACTGGCGGATTGCCCTGAAATTTTGTGACTTTTTGCTATCTTAAGCCAATTTCCCCAGCTCCGACCACCGCTTGTCAAATTCATGACACAGGATGGTGTTTGCTGCTCTAAAAATCTCATTCCAGCAGGCGTACAACTCATCATGACTCCAGACCATCTCACTAGCCAGACTGGCGTGATAATGCTAGTCTTCATGTATCGGTAACACTATGTCCATATACGTTTCAACTGCGCATTTATTGGAAATTAGCATTTCCAAGAACGTGTGTTTCCCAGTCCAGTATCACCCAATAACCCGATGAACGAACAAAACCCTCATTCATCAGGTGACACAATCTTTTGGTTTGCTTAACCCTTGTCTGGTTCCATTGGGTCAATGTGACCCCTTGTAGATTGGTACAACTAGTTATTTTTTTTTTCATGGTACCAGTCAAGGGTTAAAATTCATCACTTCTCGGCATCACATTGACCCTTGTAAACTAGACTCGTGCTGTTGAGAACAATGGCAGGCTGTGCGTTCTGACTGATCGTTATGTGAACATACTACGTCGTCTCCCTGTGTACACAGACTAATAAATGACCGCTGATCGGCAATCAAGTATCTGATCCGCGGTCATGTAATGCCGCCAGTTGGCAGGAGTAAACCCAAAATAAAAGTATTAAACGGTATGAGAATATTACTACTAATCTCTAAAGGCCCCATTACACGTAGCGACGTATCTAACGATATATCGCCGGGGTCACGGATTCAGTGACGCACATCCGGCATTGTTAGCGACGTCGTTGCATGTGACACCACGAGGAAAATACTCACCAAATGGTCCATCGTTGACACGTCGTTCATTTTCAAAAAAATCATTGATTGTTGAGGACACAGGTTGTTCGTCGTTCCCGAGGCTGCACACATCACTATGTGTGACACCTCGGGAACGATGAACTACAGCTTACCTGCGGCCGCCCGCAATGAGGGAGGAAGGAGGTGGGCAGGATGTTACGGCCGCTCATCTCCGCCCCTCCTCTTCTATTGGGCGGTCGCTTAGTGACGCCGCTGTGACGCCGCACGAACCTCCCTCTTAGAAAGGAGGCGGTTCGCAGGGCACAGCGACGTTGCTAGGCAGGTAAGTCCGTGTGACGGCTCCTAACAATATTGTGCGCCACGGGCGTCGATTTGCCCGTGGCGCACAAATGACGGGGGCGGGTGCTTTCACCAGCGATATCGCTGCGTGTAAAGCCCCCTTAACCCCAAAGTATTAAATGCCATATTCAGCTACGATACGTCTCTGTATAGCCTACTACATAGCAAGAAAAATAAAAAGAATCATGATGGAAGAAGTGGAACTTCATAAGTAGGAGCTTTAATTGTGTAGCTTTGGGTTTAGAGATAATTTATTATTCTTTTTTTGTAATATAAAAGTCATATCTGTGTAATAGGAAGACAAAAAATGACTAACACACGCAGGTAGCGGCCTCCTCTGTGATAGACGGATATAAGGATCGATTAGGACGGACACGTAAACAAATGTGCATCTGTCTGCTCAGATTTCGGGACGGCTGACGTGATCTGCACACAAATGCTATCTGCGAGAATTCAGCCTTTGCTGTAAAATAAGTGCAGACTGAGACTGACGAGGCTTATACTGAATCCTAGCATGAAGACCTCAGAGATGCCTGCCATCCGCTAGACGCCGAGTACAATGGTATTGTTCATATATCATATCCTTGAAGAGGTCTGATTCAAGTTAGTACATCTTAAAGGGTTATTCCCAATCTTCTAGATGAGTATTATCGGATAATGTTTGTAAATACAAGCAATTTTCCAATTTAGTAGTTATTAAAATTTGAAGTCATTCTTGAGATAAAAACACTTGTCTTTTGTTTACATCCTGTTGCCTTGGAGACGACCACCAATGTTAGACAGCAGTTATTTATTGAGCTTGTAAACACTATTTGGAATCTGGCCGGGATCTCTGATAAGCGCTGTAAAGGGGGCTTTACACGCTGCGATATCGTTAATGTTTGGTCGTCGGGGTCACATTGTTAGTGACGCACATCCGGCGTCATTAACGATATCGCAGCGTGTGACACTGACCAGCGACCTTAAGCAACCTCAAAAATGGTGAAAATCGTTCACCATGGAGAGGTCGTCCCAAACTCAAAAATCGGTAAGGGTTGTTTATCCAGGTGGTTCATCGCTCATGCGGCAGCACACATCGCTGTGTGTGACACCGCAGGAGCGAGGAACGTCTCCTTACCTGCCGCCAGCCGCAATGTGGAAGGAAGGAGGTGGGCGGGACGTTACGTCCTGCTCATCTCCGCCCCTCCGCTTTGATTGCCCGGCCGCTTAGTGACGTCGCGGTGACGTCGCTGTGATGCCGAACGTCCCTCCCCCTTGAAGGAGGGATTGTTCGGCAGTCACAGCGACGCCGCCGCCGAGGTAAGTATGTGTGACGCTGCCGTAGTGATAATGTTCGCTACGGCAGCGATCACAAACAATCGCATGCGCGACGGGGGCAGGTGCTTACACGCTCGCTATTGCTACAAATTGCTAGCGATATCGCTACCGTGTAAAGCCCCCTTTACTGTTCACTCCAGCCAGGTTAAGGTCAATGCTTACTAGCTAGCCAATAGCCGGCAGCAGTGGTCGGTCTCCAAGGCAACAAGATGTAAACAAAAGAAAAGCGTTAATATCTCAAGAATGGCTTCAAATCTGAATAAACAGTAAATTGCAAAAGTGCTTGTTTTTCCAATCACTATCCGAAAATATCTATCTATGAAGGTGAGAAAAACCCTTTAATGAATGCCACAGCTTATAGTCGCCAAATCTGGTGACAGATTCCCTTTAAATGTTGCTGACATGCAATAATTAAAGGGGGTGTCTGGAGATAGGAAAAAGGATCAGTTATATTTTCAGAAAAACGAAATCTCTCTGTAAACCAAATGAAGCTTCTGACCCCAATCATTTTGAATTTAAGAAAACAGTTTATCCTTAAAATATCTCAATGACAAGGTGGGGTGTTGCAGGTATGGCAGGTACCATGGGCCTGGACGGCCACCAACAAGTCACTCTGCTTTGGCCGGAGTATATAGATACAGAGGTAACCCAATCCCTGCTGGAGGAATAGGCTGCCACCTCTACAACACTGATTTTTCGGTCAAAATACGGTTTATGGTTGCTGTAAATGACACAACAATGTAGGTCAGGGCTGTTGAACTTACGGAGGGTTCTGGGAAGAAGGGGACACAGATGCGGCTCCTCTTTCCGCTGCGATGCTTTCCTTCTCGGAGGTTGTTTCTCCCCAGATTCCTGCGCTCACCGTCTGAGCCACCATCTGGAACACGGACTTATCGAGGCTCAGCCAGCCGGAGGGCATCCTGCAGCAGGGAGACAACCAACGACATCAGGGGTCATCAAACATTTATACCGGAACAAGAGTGAAGGAAAAAGCTGATGCAAAGTGTTCACTGCAAATTCTACCTGCAGATATCTGTACGTGAATAGCTCTGGTGGGGATATTACAACAGATCTGATCTGCACTCACTATTCTGCTGGTGCAGTCACTGTGTACCTACATTCCAATACTTATCCTGCACTGATCCTGAGTTACTTCCTGTATTATACTCCAGAGCTGCACTCACTATTCTGCTGGTGCTGTCACTGTGTACATACATTACTTATCCTGTACTGATCCTGAGTTACATCCTGTATTATACTCCAGAGCTGCACTCACTATTCTGCTGGTGCTGTCACTGTGTACATACAGTACATTACATTACTTATCCTGCACTGATCCTCAGTAACATCTTGTATTATACTCCAGAGCTGCATTCACTATTCTGCTGGTGCAGCCACTCAGTACATACTGTACATTGCATTACTTATCCTGTACTGATCCTGGCTTTTAGCTAATAAAACTGTGATGCTGAAGGATGAAACATGCTATAATGGGAAAAGTGACTTATTACCATCAACTTCTAGTTTAAGGCTACTCAGGGGTCATCCAAAATCTGCATCAGATTGTAAACTTTGTCAAATAACTGTGTATGGGGGCGTGTCCTGGACATGGAGAAGTGAGGACGCTCGTAGCTGGAGCTCCTGGGCCCAAAATCTTACATACTCTCCCCCTCCGGCTGCACGCCGACACAATGCCCCCAAAGAAGCGACCACCTACAGCATCGGATCCGGCACCTGACAGACGACCCTCCGGAGGCCTGGCAAGGTTTCTCTCCTCATCAGCAGCGGCTCCTCTCAGCGCAAGCACAGGCAAGATGGCGACGGCTGGAGCTGGGAGCGTGGTGTAGGGAAAGCCCCCGCAAGCGGCGCGGCTGCAGCGCCAGTTAAGTGAAGGGGAGAAGGGGGAGGAGGTGGCTGGAAGCAATGCCGCTCATAGAGGGAGCCCTGCCACTTCTAGATCAGCGGGGCCCCCACAGAGAAAAGAGGGGGAGCAGACCCCGGGATGCACCCTCGTAATGGAGCCGCAGGCCACTTCCAGGCCCCTTAGTGCCCCCAGCCTGAGGGTCGGTGACTCTGGGAACCTGGATTCCCCCTCTGACATGTTGGACACTCAGACCCTGAGGGAGCTCATTGCAGCCCTCCCCAGCAAAAAGGATTTGGATGAGGTGGCCTCCAGAATAGAACAGGCCCAGCTGGCAGCACTGTCCTCAGTGAGGGAGGAGATGGGGGTTCTGGAGGACAGGATCACGGCCACTGAGCAGGTCCAGGGATCAATGGAGGGCAGGCTGGAGCGCCTGGAGAAAGGCTGGGAAGCTTCTACCTTACGTATCAGAGACATGGCCCTGCTTCTGGACGACCAAGAAAACAGAAGCAGGAGAAACAATGTCCGACTGAAAGGCATTCCAGAGGACTGGTCACCTGAACTCCTACGCTCCAACGTTCTGGCTATCTTTAATATTGTCACAGGCAGACCTCCTGATGCGACCTACCTCTTCGACAGGATCCACAGGGTGGCCCGCCCGAACACCAGGGCATCCTCCAACACCAGAGACGTTCTTTGCCGTCTCCACTATTATGGAGATAAGGAGCGGATTCTCCAAGGGGCATGGGCTCATGGCCCAATGGAGATGGACGGTGCACTTGTGTCGTTGTTTCCAGATGTCTCCAGTCGCACCCTATATATGAGGAGGCTGCTTCAGCCGCTCTTACTCCGAATCAAAGAGGCGGGCGCCACCTACCGCTGGGGACACCCCTTCCATGTTATAGCCCGCAAAGGGACTGCCGTCTATTTTCTGAGGAGACCCTCAGATCTATCGGGTCTGTTTACATTCCTGGGGATCGACGAGATGTCTGTCCCGGACTGGCTTGCCTGGGACCCCCCGACCGCTGTGAGGCGGAGGGAGAGGGGCGGGGGGGGGGTGGCCCTTCCTCCTCGTCGGATGAGCGGGGCTGATCCCGCTTGATCATAGAGCCCCTTGGTACCTATACAGTATTGTATGTCGACATGTGCACAATGTCTACTTTCTAGGTGCTGTAGGGTTCAAAGTTTAAGGTCGTTTCTCTTATATGTCATTATCTTCGTGTTGTGTGCGGCCGGGGGGGGGGGGGAACTTTTCCTGGCGCCAGGTGGAGCGCCGGGATGTAAAGTCCGGTCTTTCTATAGCTGGGCCCGGACTTTGGCCCCTCCGGGACTCCATACTCGTACCCGCTCTCCTATTTTCCTTGTGGACCCGCGGCTGGTCCCAGGTCTGTGAGCTCTGTGTGAGCTTCTATACCCTGTGTGCTTCTCTCTCCTTCTTTCTTTTTTCTTTCTCTTCTCTCTTTTTCCCTAGTCTCGGCTGTACTTCTGCTTCTCTCCATCCCCTGACTCCCCGTTAGTTCACGCTTCTCCCTCTAGCAGGGCGGACTCACTCTCCCCCCTTCTACCTCCTCCTTAAACCCTTGCTCACTCTCCTTCATCCAAATCTACTCCTCCTTCCCCCCATCCCCCCCCCTTTTTTTTTTTTTTTTCTCTTCTTTGTCCTCCCTTTTTTCCCCCCAGGGGCTAAGGTCAGACAGTGATGAAAAAGACGTGCTCTGAGTTACGCATTGGCTCATTAAATGTGAGGGGACTGCATGATCCCGGGAAGCGCTCAATTCTCCTGAACCTCCTGTGGAGGAGCCGCATACAAGTTGCTTTCCTGCAGGAGACTCACTACAGCCTAGAGAAACCATATAAGCTCTCGGACAAAAGGTACCCGGTTGTGTTTCATTCCCCCTCTCCTGACCCCAGATCCAGGGGAACCAGTATACTAATAGCAGGTTCACTGCAATGGGAGACACTGGAGTCAAGGACTGAGGGGGAGGGGAGACTTCTACTGGTGAAGGGGCGCATCACCTCCCAATTATACACATTTGCGGCCATATACCTGCCAAACACAGGACAATGTACAACGTTCTTACGCTTTCTTGACATAATAGATGACTTTGCTGAAGGCACTTTAGTGATAGGAGGGGACTTCAATTTCACTCTAGACCCTAAAATAGACAACTCTGGGGGAGTTTCTTGTCTACCACAAAGGGCAACACAACGTATCAAACGAGGGCTGCTTGAATTTCAGCTGATAGACACTTGGAGGCTTCTCCATCCTTCAGACAAGGACTATTCATTCTACTCTGCAGTTCACGATAGTTACTCCCGCCTCGACCACCTCTTCGTCCGCCACAGGGACCTCCACGCCCTGCTGGCAGCGACAATTGAAAGCATTCATTTCTCTGACCATGCGTTGATTACGATCTCTCTTGCCTTGGACTATCCCGTCGACAGGCAGTGCCAATGGACTTTGAACAACTCACTACTAAATGATCCGACAGTCATGGATGAGATCCAATCGGCTTTGTCGGAATATTTTGGGCAAAATGCAGCTGGGGAGGTGTCACCCAACATGGTATGGGAAGCTCACAAATGTGTCACGCGGGGGCTTTTTATCAAGCATGGTTCGCGTCTGAAAAAAGCGCGGGCGGCGGAGGTGGCTGCTCTTCTTTCCGAAATTCACCAACTAGAGGTCATGCATAAGAGATCCTGTGACCCTGGGTCCAGATCTCGTCTGACCCAAAAGCGGGAAGAGCTGCGCACCCTATTGACTCACAAGGCAAAGAGTGCCATGGTTAAATGCAGGAGACATTTCTATGAGTTCGGAAATAAGAGTGGCAGAACCTTGGCCAGGGCGCTACGTTTACAAAGAACGCGGGGTTATGTCCAGCAGGTCCAAAATCCGGATGGGAGGCTAGCGACTTTGCCCAGGGATATCGCCACGGCCTTTGGTAACTTCTATGCTTCCCTTTACTCCATTGATGGAGATAAAACCAATTCTGCCCGAGCAGACTTACGCCTGCGGATCAGGAAATATATTAGTAATTCAGGAATGCAAGGGCTCCGAGCGGAGGATGCAGAAGGCCTGGAGAGACCCATCATAGAACTAGAATTGCTCGAGGCTATCAAAAACTCCCCAACGGGTAAGGCCCCGGGCCCCGACGGCCTTCCCCTAGCCTATTATAAAAAGTTGGGATCAACGTTAAATATCCCCTTTTTTCAGGCCTTTAATAACGTTGCAACAAGCGGCTTGTCCCCCATCCCTAGAGACACTCTGTCGGCTACCATAGTGGTCATCCCGAAAGAGGGTAAGGACCCTTCTCAGTGCGCGAGTTACCGACCCATCTCCCTGTTAAATACGGACTTAAAGCTCTTTGCGAAGATCCTGGCGGACAGGCTCTCACCTCTGATGGGAGGCCTTATTCACCCGGACCAGGTTGGGTTTCTGGGAGGGAGAGAGGCCAGGGACAACACGACCAAAGCGCTAAACTTAATTCATAATGCCCGTCTGGAGAAGCAGCCGCTGATGCTCCTCTTCACAGACGCCGAAAAGGCCTTCGATCGTGTTAACTGGGTTTTCATGACGGAGGCCTTGAGAGCGATTGGGTTAGGCAGGTCTATGTTGAACTGGATTGGCTCTCTCTACAGTGGTCCTACCGCAGCGGTCAGGGTGAACGGTCTTCTTTCCGACAGGTTCCCGATTAATAATGGGACCAGGCAGGGATGCCCCCTGTCTCCTTTAATATTTGTTTTGACCCTGGAGCCCCTTCTGTGTCATATTAGAAGAAACCGCGACATTACTGGCCCTCTCACTGAGGTTCACAAATTCAAAATTGCAGCCTATGCAGATGATCTCCTTTTTTTCCTCACGAACCCCTTGGTCTCCCTGCCCAACCTGCTCCGGGAATTCGAGAATTATTCCTGCCTATCCAATTTTAAAATAAATATGACCAAGTCTGAAGCTCTGAACGTGAACCTGCCTCCGGGTACGGTTACTTCACTCCAATCATCTTTTAGCTTTAAATGGGCCTCTGGTTCTCTTGGGTACCTGGGGGTTCGGTTGGCGGCTGACACTAACTCGCTATTCAAATTGAACTTTCTTCCCCTCCTTGGGACTATCAGAGAGGATTGTACGAGATGGGCGAAAGGCTGGTTCACTTGGTTTGGTAGATGTGACATCTTCAAAATGAATGTCCTCCCTCGCATCCTTTACCTTCTCCAGGCTCTTCCGATACGGATTCCCAGCTCCTTTTTTAAGGAGCTGGCTGCTCTACAAACCAAGTTCATCTGGGATAACAAGCCAGCTCGAATCTCCCGCTCCTTACTGTGTAGACCCAAGAGGAGGGGGGGGGATGGGAATCCCAGACCTGAAGGTATACTGCTGGGCTTCACATATGGTCAGAGTTATCGACTGGTGTCGCCACGCCAAGACGAAACCCTGGGTGGCATTGGAACAAAGTTTCTCTGCGATTAGTATTACCGCAGCCCCTTGGATATCGAGCCCTCTTCCCGCTAGTCTGAGACACCATCCCACAATTGGCGCCACCCTGGAGTGCTGTTCCCTGAGACAGGTCCGCAGATTACTACTTCCAGTCCCCTCTCCTCTCTCACCCATAATTGGCTCCCCAGATTTTTATCCGAGTCTGACGGATCCTGTCTTTCGCCGCTGGATAGAGGGGGGGCGCTTTCGGGCATGTCACCTAATAACTGACGGGGGCTGGCCCTCACTCGGGGCACTTACAGAATGCGAGACCCCGAGACAGTTGGGAGCTTGGAGGTCAGACACTACATCAGCTCCCTCCCTGACCACTTGCTATATACAGCTCGCCCCACGGAGTTTGAGGCGCTGTGTACCCGGGAGGGAGTGCTTCGGCACTCTCTGTCCCTGGTGTACAGGTTGCTGACGGACCCTGGCGACCTCCCCCCCCCCACATTTCTCGCACACTGGGAACAAGACCTGGGCCTCTCCTTGACAGATACGCAAAGGAACAAAATTTTGACGCTTGCCCATAAGACCTCAATAAGCTCCAGACTCCAGGAATCCAATTACAAACTCCTGTCGAGGTGGTATAGGGTCCCAACCAGGGTTCACAAGATGTTTCCTGGCATAGACCCTTGCTGTTGGAGATGTGGGACGGCTGAGGGGGACTTTGTGCACATATTCTGGTCGTGTCCGGCCCTCCGAGGGTTCTGGAGCGGAGTGGGGGAGGTGATCAAACACGTGACTGGAACAACGTAGACCCTGGGTCCGGAGTTGTTCCTTCTTCAACTGACTGAGATGTCCGTCTCTGCATACAAACAGTCGCTTCTGCACTTTCTAGTGATGGCGGCCAGGTCATGCATCCCCTTGAAGTGGAAGTCGGACGCCCAACCTACTCTGTCCCTCTGGGCCTCCAGGGTCAATGAGCTTCTACAGATGGAGGACTTGACCTCCTCCCTGCATGATCGGTATGAGCGCTTTCGCGGGACCTGGCTTCCCTGGTTGCAATTTAAGTCTTCTAGTGAGTACGACCTCCTGCTGCGTGATGCGTAGGATGAGCGTACCCCCTCTGTCGCTGGCCCTTCCCCCTGGCAAACCCACCCCCTCAAATTAAAAGGGGGGTTGTTGGTTTTTTTTTTTTTCTCTCTCTCCCCTCCCCTCCCCATACTCTCTCCCCTCCTTCTCCCCTTCTCTCACCTTATCCCCCTTTTTCTCTTTCCTTTTCCTCTCTCTTCCTCCTTTCCCACCTTCCTTCCGCTCTGCCTTATCCCTTTCCCTTTCCACTCTTCCTCTATATTCCCTCCTTTTCTTTTTTCTCAGCTGGTGCGAACCCTTCACTGCTCAGAATTGTCTGAGTCATCTTTAGGCACTCTTGCCTCCTTTTCGGTACTTCCCTTCTTGTCTATGACAAAAATTGAAAAAGAACGGACCCGTTTGTTAATTTGTGGGGTTGGCACAGATGTAAGTGATTTTGTATTGAGATGTATTCTCCCAAACTCTGTTGAACTGTTTTTGTCTGTTATGTCAACTGACCGCTTTATGGTTTGCAAGAGTCTGTTGTATAAATAAAGAATTTAAAAAAAAAAAAAATAACTGTGTATAATTTAATATTTCTAAAGCGTCCGGTTGAGTTGAGTCTTACCTGTTGGCCGGCTTTCCTTCACTCATAGTCCTCCTTGACCCAAATAAGTGTCCCCACTTCCTGGCTGGGCTGTTTTGTACATTCTCTTTAGTCGCACCTTGCTCTTGACCACTGGTATGAGTGGTTTTTTGTGAGTCCTCACTCTCTTTTTCCTGCCCACGCTTAAGTTCATTGAGCACAGACTCCGGGGGACTTCCCATCCATGACTTGCGATTATCTTTTTGGGTCTCATCACCCATTTCTTTCTTACAAGCTTTGTCTTCCACTTTCCCTTCCACACAAGGACAGGACTCTGCTCCATCTATAACACCCTCTCTGGGTGGTGGCATTTTTTTAGGTGTCCCACCATTTCCAGGCCTTCTCCTCTCTTGGCGTGTAAACCTGGCTGTATCAGTTGAATTTTCAATATAGACCTGGGAGCTCTGCATCAGTTGGTACCACCACCCGGCCTGCTTGTCCCGCTTCACTTCCATTGTACTCTCTTTTTTGTGCTCTTCATCAAATTCCACGGCAGCAGCACCTTCACCTGTTGGCCTCTCGATACTGCTGGATTCCTCTGAAGATGTCTTCTCAAGGCATTTCTTCTCTTGGCTGATTTGATCTTCCTCATCTCCACTTCTCATGAGCTGTATGGTAGAGTGAAAGGAGTGCATAAGGTCCTGCTTCACGCGGAGCATCTCCTTTTTCTGCTGCTGCTCTCGGCTCATCTGGACCAAGTGGTGCTCAAACAGAAGGTCCAAGTCAAATGGTAAAAGAGACAGAGGTTGGAGAAGGAGAAGAAGTTCTTCAAACAAAGGCTGACAGACTCCATGGGAAACAGACAAGAAGCCAATGGGGTCATAGTGGGCCCAGATGATATCTGGAGGACAGAAGAAACATACATCATTCTGGAATTATTGCAGAAAAATAAAAAATTACGACTTTGAAATTTATGGCCAAAAATGTTGGAACACTTACACATTACACCTACCAGAACTTGACGACCCCCCATCCTACATTAATACATTGGTCCACTTTTTCAGCTATAACATCTTCCACCTATACGAGAAGGCATTCTAAAGATTTTGGAGGTCTCTATGGGATTTTTTTCCTTTTCATCCAGAATAGCATTTGCATGATCAGACACCGATGTTGGACCAGAGGACCTGGGTCCGCCATTTATGTTCTAGGTCATCCAAAGGTTTTGGATAGGGTTGAGGTCTGGACTCTCTGTAGCCAGTAATGTTCATTCATACCAGACTCCCTCAGCCATGTCTTTACGGACCTTGTGCACTGGGGACAGTCATTGGGAACAGAAAAGAAGTTTCCCCAAAGTACCAAATTGGAAGCTATAATTGTCAAAAATGTCTTGTGCTGAAGTATTTAAGATTTCCCCTCACAGGAACTAAGGTGCCTCTGCCAACTGCTGAAAAATAACTGACTAGAATGATCCCTCCCTCCTCCAACTTCCGAAAAAAAACTGAGGCAAGCATCCAGGATAGCAGAGCGGTGCCTGAAGAAAATACACTCCCAGGAAAACTTTACCACATTCAAGCTGTTTTCACATGTAAATTGGCCCTGACCTCTATTAAACAGGAAAACTTCACAACTCTCAAATCTTCTCTACCCCACAGAATTATTTAATACTTTTATTTCCTTAGTTGGTGTCCCAATGGCTTCTCCCAATTCTCTCGATTCAGCAGAAGATTTTGCCTCATCTTTCAAAAACAATTTTGTGCACATTGGAAAAGGTTTTAACATACAAATCTCCACAACCCTTCTCCATAACAGCACCATAAGTTTCTTCCCCGCCAACCCCCCCCAAAAAAAGAAGCTTCCTCACTTTCTCACCAAATCACACCTGTGCATTCGACCCAATCCCATCCCACCTCACCTCATCCCCAACATCACCAACCCTCATATCCAAGCACTATCATTAACCACTAGTGTTTTCCCTTCCTCTTTCAAACACAAAACCATCACACCCATTGTCAAGAAGCCATCCCTTAACCCAACGTCTAAGGGGTACTTTGCACACTACAACATTGCAGGTGCGATGTCGGTGGGGTCATGTCGAAAGTGACGCACTTCCTGCGTCGCTCTCGACATTGTAGTGTGTAAATCCTAGATGATACGATTAACGAGCGCAAAAGCGTCGTAATCGTGTCATCGGTGTAGCGTCGGCGAATTCCATAATTACGCTGACACAACGGTCCGATGTTGTTCCTCGCTCCTGCGGCAGCACACATCGCTGTGTGTGAAGTCGCAAGAGCGAGGAACATCTCCTACCTGCGTCACCGCGGCTCCCGTCGGCTATGCAGAAGGAAGGCGGTGGGCGGGATGTTTACATCCCGTTCATCTCCGCCCCTCCGCTACTATTGGCCACCTGCCGTGTGACGTCGCAGTGACGCCGCACGACCCGCCCCCTTAATAAGGAGGCGGTTCGCCGGCCACAGCGACGTCGCACGGCAAGTGAGTGCATGTGAAGCTGCCGTAGCGATAATATTCGCTACGGCAGCTATCACAATGATATCGCAGCTGCGACGGGGACTATTGCGCTCGGCATCGCAGCATCGGCTTGCGATGTCGTAGTGTGCAAAGTACCCCTTAGTCCAGCTACAGCCCCATATCACTAATCCCATTAACCTCAAAAATCCTTGACCTACATGTCCACATTAAACTTTCCTCCAACTCTCATCTAAACCCCTTTTTGACCAACTACAATCCAGTTTCCATCTCCAACTTCTCTAACTAAAGTTACCAATGACTTAATAAAAGCTAAAACTATTAGACAATATGCCGACCTACTACTGCTCATTGACCTGTACTCTGATTTTGACACAGATGACCACTTCCCCTTAGTACAGGTCCTCTCTTCCTTTCACATCACAGACCTTGCCCTCCACTGGATATCTTCATACTTCACAAACCACACAGTTAGCATCTCCCATTTTCACAGTACCTCCTCATCTGTTGGTGTCCCTCAAGGCTCTGCCCTTGGACCTCTTCTGTATGTATAAGTTTGGCTTGGGACAACTCAAAGTTCCATGGCTTCCAGTACCATGTATACATTGATGATACTTAGATTTACCATTCTGGCTCATGTCACCTCTCTGCTGTCCAGAATCCCAGAATGTCCATCAGCTTTATGCTCCTTCTCCATCCTAAAGCTCAATGTGGACAAAACCAAACCTATCATCTTTCCTTCATCTCACTCAACCTCCCTTAACCAGATTTACCTATCACATTAAATGACGCTTTCCTCTGTCTCACAAGTCTACTGTCTCAGTGTAACCCTTGCCTCAGCTATTTCCTTCAGACCACATGTCCAAGCCCTTACTGCCTTCTCCGACTCGGAAATATTTTTAGAATTTGTCCTTTCTTTAACCCTCAATCTAGATTGAACTAATATGTTAGTCCATGCCCTCATCATCTCTACCCTCGACTACTGAAACATCCTCCTCTGTGGTCTTCCAACTAACACTCCCACACCTCTCCATATTGTCTTTACCTTTCCTACCTAATTAATCCACCTCTTTCCTTGCTACTCCTTCGTCTCTACCCTCTGACAATCTCTTCACTGCTTTCCAATTACCTAAACATCTTTGACCTATTCTCCAGAATATGTCTCCCTCTTACATCTCTGATCTAATCTCCCGATACCTCCCTACACCTATTCTCGGTCCTCACAAGAACTCCTTATTTCTTTATTTCCCCTTTGTACGTTCCTCACACTACAATCTGCCTGTTTTTCTCGAGCATCCCAATCCCCTTGAATTCACTAGCACAGCATATCAGATTATCTTCTGTGAGTGAAACCTTGGGATGTTAGCTGAAAACTCTCTTCAAAAAAGCCTACAGTCTACAACAACCCACTGCCACGTCACTACCACCGGTGCTGCTGCCACCCAAGAACCACGCTCTCCTTCCCCAATATTTTGTGGACTGTAAGCCCATGAGGATTGGGTTCTCTCCCAATCTGTACCAGTCTGTAACTGTTAGGTTATATTTATTGTATGTTTTGTATCTTTTATATACTATATGTATTTATAAGTATATGAACCCTTTTCACATGTCCAAAACCCTGGAAATAATAGACTCATCCTGTCCATCAGACGGTCATATAGAGAATTGTGATTTGTCACTCTACACAACAGTTTTCCACTGAGTGTAGTATTGGTGTGCCTTACACCACAGTTTTCCACTGAGTGTAGTATTGGTGTGCCTTACACCACAGTTTTCCACTGAGTGTAGTATTGGTGTGCCTTACACCACCTCATTCGAGGCTTGTGCTTAGTGATGTAAGGCTTGCATGCAGCTGTAGTGTTCATCACTTACATGAGTTGCTCAGCAGGATGAGTAACCAGATCTACCGTACTTACCTTCATGGTTATACAGGTGATTAAACCAGAATTCAAGTGAACGAATACTGAAAAAAAACAAACGAAGATCTTGTTAGGACCTGAAGGAGAGCAGCAGCTCCAGTACATGTGAAAGGGTCCACAGCAGAACTAGGGACTTACTTGAGAAGACCGAAAATGAAGGCGTTGAAGCGTAGGTTGTGATTTGACAACTCGGAGTACTGGTTCACTTTTTGGCACAGAGTGTGCAGCAGTTTGGTGGAAGGACCTGAAGAAGATATGTGGATGAGTGACCGCTCCAATACTCCATATTTACATATTTAACATTCAATTTTAAAAATGTGACGGTGTCTTTTTTAAAATTTAGCTTCTCCACCTAAATTAATTTATTTTTACTAATCTATTACCTGTGGACAATCCCTACTTGTTAGAAGGGTCTCTTGACCGTAAGCAGATCACAAAGTGTGCCTCAACTTTAAGAAACCTGGCAGTAGGTCTTCAACTTCATTGCAGTGCCCTCATAGGTAAATGAGGGTATTACACCCTGTCCTTTTAATTTGGGGAGTTTTCTGTAAGACAGAACAGGACAAGTCCTGCAACGCCAAAGAGGATCTATGTAACCACTTACTACTCAGTCAAGAGAGGACCCTCTACTATCTCAGAATTCTCCATATAGGTATCTGAAAATGCTATTCCTAAACTGGACAACCTCTTAAACTCCTTCCCCCTCCATGATGTAAATATTAGTCATGGGATGGTTGTGGGCGAGATTGCATAGTGCAAATGAATTGCCATTGCAACCAGGAACCTGCTGAAGACCCATTGCTGCCATCTTGGTGCTCCCTTCATATGAGATTGTGATATTCCTTATTTTTTCTAATACTGAAGTATCGCAGGTTCAAGTTAAAAAAAAAGTGAAAATTAATAAAAAAAAAAATATTAATTGTCAAAAGTGAAAATAAAAATAAAGAGAGACAGAGAGAGAGAGAGAGAGACAGACAGAGATAGATAGACAGACACACAGAGAGAAGGATAGAGAAAAACATAGACTTAGATGGAAAGAGAGAGACAGAGAGGGACAGAGAGAGAGATGGATAGAGAGAGACAGAGATAGAAAGAGACAGACAGAGAGATGGATAGAGAGACAGAGAGAGAAGAGACAGAGAAAGATACAAAGAGAGAGGCAGACCGAGACAAAGAGACAGATAGAGAGAGGGAGACAGGGAGAGAGACAGAGAGAGACGGATAGAGAGAGACCGAGAGACAGAGAGGGAAGAATAGAGAAAAACATAGAGACTTAGATGGATAGAGAGAGACAGAGAGAGAGACAGAGAGATGGATAGAGACAGAGAGACATCGATAGAGACAGACAGAAAGAGAAGAGACAGAGAAAGAGACAGAACAGAGAGAGAGGCAGACCGAGACAGAGAGACAGATGGAGAGAGAAAGAGAGAAATGGATAGACAAACAGAGAGATAGACAGAGAGAGGCAGACAAGGAGTGAGACAGAGAGAAACAGAGACAGAGACACAGAGAGAGATAGGCATACAGGGAGAGAGACAGACAGAGTGAATAGACAGACAAAGAAGGTGACAGACAGACAGAGAGGGTGACAGACAGACAGAGAGGGTGACAGACAGACAGAGAAGGTGACAGACAGACAGAGAGGGTGACAGACAGACAGACAGAGAGGGTGACAGACAGACAGAGAGGGTGACAGACAGACAGGAAGGGAGAGTGAGAGCGAGGGAGAGAGACAGAGAAAAACGTATTTACTATCCGAGGCAATGCCGGGGTCTACAGCCAGTATATAAAAAAAACTAAATCCAAAAATTGTCTAAGATGGGGACTGATATGACAGGACAGCTGGTAAATTAGTTTTGCGCTTTTTTTTTTTCGATACAGATATAATCTAATGTGGAGTCCTATCTGATGGTCTGTTTGCTGAGGATAAAATGAAGTCTCTTAGCACGGCCGTCCTCCGACTACGCGGTTATTTAGTACTGGTGATGACCATACCTAATTGTGTGGATGCCTCCACCACGGTCCATGGCATGTTTCTTCTCTGTCCAATAATAACATCCAACACACAAGGCTTCAACCCATCACTCAGGATGTCCCTGATGGCCGGACACAGGTACTTCAGGATCAGATGTCCAATGTTGGGGCTTACGGAGCTGTTTCCCAGTTTGGCCTGTCAAAATGCATAGAAAAATATTCTTACATTGAAATTATAGGTAGCCTTTCAGCACGTTTTTACATATGAAAATAGCAGAATGGCTGTATCGACGCTTGTCCCCCCGCTCCAAAACAATGGTTATCCTTTTTGTAGCGATCCGATGTGCCAGTCATGAGAAATCTAGTGTGGAAGACATATGCAAATTAGGATGGGGGCATGTCACTGCGCTGGGAGGAGGCAGTATAAACTCACTGACACATCCCCGATGTACTTCCCGCCTGATTTGCATAGGACTTCTACACTACATTTTTATTGGGGGCAAGCACCTCTACAGTCATAGCACTACCTCCATATGTAAAAACATGCCCTTTAAATTTTAAAATATTAAAAGGTAACTAAATTTAAGGAAATAAACTATACAATCAACCATAAAAATGTTCTCTCGGATGTCTCAGGAGCAAATAAAGAGTGCCTGAGGATCTGAAGATAATTCCCAACAAAGTAGAGGTTATACAAGGCTCCGCGTATATATTATATATACACACACATATATACAAATATATATACACACACACAAATATGTGACGCCCTGGCCTATCAGGTCGTCACAGGGAATTGTGCAATCTGCCCTTATGTGCAATATCCACCTCCTCCTTGGTTACGGGTCCCTAACCAGATGGTGTTGCCAAAACCAGCAAATCAAAATCCTAGGAACACTCTGCACCACACCCACCAGACACACCAGTGGACGGCCTGAGTGAAATAGGGTCGTCCACTTGGGGGGTTGGTTAAGGGGAGGTCAGGAGTGTCAGGAGTCAGTCAGTTAGTGAAAGTCAGTGAAAGTGAGAGGAGGTCAGGAGCTGGGCTCCGTGAAGTACTAGGTAGCAGACGTTGGTCTGGGCCTGGTAGGAGCTGGACCCCCGGTCGCAGGGGATCATGACAAGGGGCATGGCATTGTCGTGGAGGACAGCCAGCGGCCTTGTACCATCACCGGGCTGAGACCAGGGCACGACGGGTACGTGGACCCTAGGTCAGGGAGTAGCTTCAGGCAACCTGACATTTTACCCGACGAGAACGGAGCCTTCAAGATTCGCTCTTCACCCGCTCCAAAATCGGGGTACTAGCGCAACGAGACGGATAGGACTTTCCACAAATATGGTCCAAGAAATCCCAAGCGTGAACCCTGAGAGCAAGCTCACCCAGTTAGCCATACTGGGGAGCGGGACCCGACTAGTTTCAGGCTACAGGGACCAACCAGAGAGAAACAAGGTGCCAAGTGAAAGGTCACAGATCAACAGGCAACTCTAACGGCAATGGGACCCAGGCGTGCTCCCCCTCAGCGGCAGCGGTGTCCAGAACTTTGGTTTACTACAGTTGTCGGTGTCAGCGTTATTGGACTGAGTGAGTACGGAAGTGACCCTTACCTCCCCAACGGCATCTCCCTGTCATCATCACCGAGCCCCGGGGCATTCCCCTCTACCCATGGAGGGGTTAAACACCTGGCTGCCCACTCCATAGCCCCTGGGTACTCCCAGCTGCAGAGGTGGTACTCCACCTTACCACACACCAAGGGTGGCGTCACAAACTATTCCATACAACACTCCCCTGTAAATACCCCCTTTTTCTATTCGAGTGGCCGCGAGACCCTCGGGTCCGGACGCCCCTCGAGCCACCACGGATCCGGATCAGAGCAGCCCGGCTGCTGACACGGGGACGGTACATATATACACACATACAAATATATATACACTGATGATACAAGTATACTTTGTCATCCCTGTCTGTAAAGCGGAGGGTAGTGTATAATTTTGCATTAATTGGAGCATTCGGTGTGGCAGGGATTAGGCATATAACTATTTTGTACTCACATATTTGGTGTATGTATGCTCAGTATACTGTATATAATCAATTATAACTGACAGCTGAAAGTATCAGCGATATTGGATTCGCAGGCACTGTAACCTTTACATTTCCCGTGGTTTGTATATGTAATTGCTGATCTATAGATAACAGTTAATCGATATCACAACATCTCATATAACTGACTGCAGCACTGTCAATAGGAACATGGACTCTCCCCAGTTTAGCTGTAACCTGATCAATCGCTGAGAAATATTCTAAGATGAATCAATTAACTTTATCAGATAGTTTTCCCATCCAGAGAAACAATGCAAGCTATTTCTTTAAGAAGGATCATTAATGTATTTTTTATGTTTTCCACTAGGGGGCAGTATACAAAGCGAGCGATTCAAAAAAGGAAACTGTTATTTTATCAGTTTGGAATTTTTCACATGCCAAAAGCTTTTTTGCCAGTGTCCCCATGACAAAACTTAGTGTACTTTTGTTCAGTCAGTTCAGTGTTATCATAGGAACACTGGATCCAGTGACATAACTAGAGTCTGGTGGGCCCAGGTGCAAGATTTGGGCCTGGGCCCCCCTCTTGCATGTTATTCAGATGTGCGGGACTTTATAGTATTCTAAATCCTTTAAAAATATATATTTTTATATTCCCCCCCCCCTCCCATTATGTAGTAATACCTCCTTCTTGTAGTAATGCCCCCATCCTGGGCCATCCTTGGTATATATGTCCCCCATCCCGGAATATATGACCCCCATTCTGGGCTTATCCTGATATATCCTCATGTGTAGCACCATGGATTTAACAGTGCTATAAATATAATGATAATAATATGTCCCCATCCTAGTATATACGTCCCAAACCCTGGTATATATGCCCTCACCCGGGGCCCATCCCAGTATATATGGCCTCCATCTTGGCATACATGTTTCCATCCTGGTATACTGTAAATGGTTTCCATCCCGGTGTATATGTATATATATATATATATATATATATATATATATATATATATATATATATATATTATATTTATATATATCTCTTCCATTGTGGTATATATGTGCTAAATCCTGGCATATATCTCCCTCATCCTGCTCCCCCTTCCTGGGATATATGTCCTCAGCATGATATATATGCTTTCATCCTGAGCCCATCCTGGTAAATATGTCTCCCATCTTGGTATATATGTCCCCCAGCATGAGCCTAGGCCGGCCCCATCCTGGTATATATATATTATACACATCCCCCAGCCTAAACCTGGGCCCCACCCTGGTACATACATATATATTATACATATGTCCCCCAGCTTGAGCCTGGGTCCCATCCTGGTATTTATGTGTTATATATATGTCCCGCAGCCTTAGCCCCATCCTGATATATATATTATATATATATATATATATATAAATAAATAAAATGTCCCCAAGAATGGGCCTTTACTACATTAAAAAAACATCATATATTCACCTACTCCAGGGTCCTGGAAGCTTATAGATTAGCTATATCGGAACTCTGTGCATGCCAATATAGCTAACAGTAAAGACCGCATTACACGCTACAATTTATCTGACAATCTCATTAGCGATGTGACACGCCCAGATCGTTGTTACGATTTGATGAGATCGCACATATGTCGTTTATTAGCGGTCACACGTACACATCTCACCGACGACGCAACAGCAACCAGCGATATATTGTGTGCCCAAGGCGGTCGTGTGGATGTTGTTCGTCGTTGGCAGGTTGACAAAAGAGGGCAATATGTCTGCTGCGATCCAAACGACGAACAACGGGTCAAGGATCAACGATTTTCAACCTAATTGCGATCGTTCACACGTAGGTGTCACACGCAAAAACATTGCTAACTATGCCGGATGTGCATCACGGAAACTGTGACCCCGACGACATATCGTCAGATAAATCGTAGCGTGTAATGCCGCCTTAACAGTAGCTCAAGGTGGGCCCCCTCTGAGCACGGAGCGACCGCACCCTCTGCTCCCCCGGTAGTTACGCTACTGGCTGCAATGGATTTCAGCTGGATGTGCGCCCTTGGACGCACATCCAGCTGAAAGATGCACAGGGGTCGGAGGGCCCCTGTACCCCTGGGACCGGTCGCAGCCCCTGCAACCGAGGTCGTTATGCCCCTGACTGGATCTATTGGCAACCATCCAGATCTCTGGGAGAACTTGCAGCAGAACATCTGTGTTTGCCTCTAGCCCTTCACCCTTCTCCTCTATATAGAATCTTATAAGCACTAACTGTCATCTCTTATCTCAGTAATTGGAAAATCTGTCTTCCCTGAAGCTTTTACTCAAGAATTAAAGGGGTTTTCCCAAGAGCAAAGTTCATTTTCATCAATCGATCTTGGAATAATAATAATTTCCCCAATTGGATGTTTAAAAAAATCTTCCTGTGCTTAGATAGTCATATATATGTGTCCCTGCCGTGTACTGTGTAATGGCCATGTCTGACTGTACAGGAACATGGTCTGATCATACCACAGCTTTGGGGCAGGAGAGGAAGTAAAAAATTATATACACATTACAGCACGGGATTGAAAATTCCTTCTTTGAGGTCAAACATTTTTTAAAAACCGGCATGGAAATGTTTTACCTCACAGAAAGAATCAATTGTGATCTTGCATTGCGATGTCTTTATAATCTTTTGTGTCCTCCCCGCCGCAGGAGCTGTGGTATGATCAGACCATGTCCCTGTACAGTCAGACACGGCCATTACACAGTACACAGCAGGGACACACATATAAGGTTATCTCAGCACAGGAACATTGTTTTTAAACAAATCCAATTGTGAAACTTATTGTTATTCCACGATCTATTGATTAAAAAGAACTTTACAATTAACTTTGTTCGTGGGAAAACTCCTTTAAGATTGAAAAAAATCAATGCAGGAGGTGATAGAATCAGATTTCCCTGATAAGATATATTGCATAGTTGCTTATATTGATGTGTACTATTGATTTATGAAATAAAAATTAAAATGATGGTTACTCTTCAAATATTTATGTATGTGTAAAAGTTAAGATTGTGATTGATCTAGACCTAAATTCTCTACGAGGACAATGGATTTCCAGAAGTATCATTATGGAGACGAACATAAACGAAAACACGGGTTCTGGGCCTTCTCCAATGTTCTTTATTATAGAGTATTTAATCCTGCATGTGAGATTATTGTATAAGGATCAGATATTTTTGCTATAGTGCTATAGTGCCCAACCTTCACTCCTGGGTCCCGGCTTGTTCCAAAGTGAGCCACAACCAGGTCTACTGCCGTGTTCACAGCCTTCACCAGCCCTGGGGAAAAAAAGTGTAAAATAGTGACAAGTTATTTCTAAAATGCCTGTATCATTAAAGTGTTATTGCCATCTTCAAGATCCTAATAGGTATAATAATATTAGCAAATACCTCTAATTAGAAATGTAGTATAGTACTCCTGATTAGCTGTCACTTACCTCATGTGCAGGGCATTGCAGTAGCTTAGGTATCCAAAGTGACGGCCATGCATGCATTATAGTAGCTTAGGTATCCAAAGTTACAGCAGCGCATATAGGGACAGTTAGTTGCTAGTGTTTTAGCCATGGATACCTAAGCTGCAATGCCCTGCACATGAGGTAAATGACAAAACTCATCAGGAAAACTATACTACATTTCTAATTGGAGGGATTTGCTAATATTCTTACGTCTACTACATATACAGAT
Source organism: Anomaloglossus baeobatrachus (assembly GCF_048569485.1). Classification (NCBI taxonomy): domain Eukaryota; kingdom Metazoa; phylum Chordata; class Amphibia; order Anura; family Aromobatidae; genus Anomaloglossus; species Anomaloglossus baeobatrachus. The sequence goes on along the minus strand of NC_134353.1, from coordinate 898,509,341 downwards.
AGGATCTTGGAGATGAGAATGCCCTTTTAATATCAACTGTGATTATGGGAATTTGTACTGTAGAATCAGCAATGCGCCCCCTGGAAAAAAAGACGGACACATTCTGGATTATTTTTTCTCCATATCAGAGGAGTATGATCTCCACTAGTGCAAATGGGTTGGGGCGCCAAGACCTCCTGTCCCAAGTGGTAGGATTGGGATGGGGTCAAGCAGCAGCCGAAAGGGGCCTAATTTTTATACTCCTTATAGGTGTCCCCTACATATACCAATGATCTTACCTCTCTTCTGTATGAGGTCTATCGACACAGATTCAATGCTGCTGTCTGGGGACAGACAGAACTCCGCCGGGGGGCGCTCCGTCACTGAGAAGTAGTCTGGGAAAAAGTCACTAGAGATCAAAGCTGAAGGTTTACCTGCAAAAGGGGAAAAAAACATGTATTTTTAGAAAAAAAAAAAGTGAAATAGGCTAACAGCGAGGAGAATCAGACAGTCGAGGCGTTAATTCAAAATGGCATAATAATGATAGATGGAGGAACAGATGGGAAATAATGTGACATCAACATAATAGACATCTCGGGGATCTGACATGTTCTCCCTCCATATTGCTCGATGTTCAATCATTCATCCAAACCGGATAATACCGTTAGATTCCATTCATTTATTATTAGATCAGTATCTGAATATGAAACATAATTTTGTAATTCTACAAATTGTACAAAACAATTGTTCTAATTTAAAACTCACTATATAATACACTGATGTATTCATTCCTTCCTTCATTCATTCATTCACTCATTGACACCATGTTGTATTCTAGGTATTAATTCCTTACCTTTTCTCCCTTCATATCTGTCCTTCTTAGATCTATTTATACAAATCATTAAAGGGAAGCTGTCACCAGATTTTGGCGCTATAAACCAAAACTAGCCCCTTAAGCAGCACCTGTGCTGCATTATATAAAGGTGCATGTTGTCCCCCTGAGTCCCCCTATAGACCCCACAAATACCTTTATAAAATCTCCTGCTATGCATGCTAATCCTTGGATCCGGTCCCATGAGCATCCTATTTCTCGACTTCTGTCCTTCCTTTCAGCACTGATCGCCATCCTCCTTTGATGATTGACGTGGATGACTCCTAAGGCGCCATCCACGTAGATGGGAAAAAGCTTGCGCCTGCGCAGAGACATTGCCAGCTCGCGCAGGCGCACTTCACTCTGCCCTATTGCGGGCAGAGTTGAAAACATAGGTGCACAAGAAGGGGCGGGGCCTCAGCCAAAAAAGTCGATACCAGGAAGCAACATTTTTCTGTTGGCTGAGGCCCCGCCCCTTCTAGTGACATGGGTATGACCAAGTCAAAATTTAAATCTATGGTATAATACTTATGCTAATTCTAACAGGGGGAGGGGATAACTATGAATACCCCCCAGATATTATCTGATCCTCAGCTGCTGTCACTCAAGAAGCTGATAATTTTATAAACTTTACTTTCTTCGATTTCAAAACCTAAACATCCGAGCTGACACCTAAATGTATGTATAGACTCAGCCTGATAGTGCCAGTATAGCACTGGCTTTAGGTTATATAGGAAAATCCTGGTGACTGGTTCCCTTTAAACACATTCATTTTGATATTGATTTATTCATTCATTCATTCATCCATTCATTTTCAGATGTCTCTTCACATGTTCATTCTATCATTCACTTCTTCATTGATTTATGGTTTCATAATTATTAACCCAGTCTTATACCACCCATTTTATGTCCTTCACACACTCATATTAATCAGCAGGATTCGCTTCCCACCGTTGAGGCGTAAATGGTTTCCACTGATACTGCTTGGAAAGTCGAAGAAATGGTTCCTTCTCACTATCTTCGTTTCCTGCCTTCTGTCAAGACTTCCAGACAGAACTGGTAGGCCATGAACTCGTTCAAGGCCCAATGGGTTCCGACGCCTATACTCCCTCCACTTCAGTGCTTGAGGGGACAGGTGATTGGCTACACAGTGGCCACAGACAAGCAGAGAGAAGGAGAGGAAAGAGAAGGAAAAGTGACCAGGGTTAGTGAAGAGGTAGAGGACACATGAAAAGAGCCGCAATCAAAATCCCAGTGTCCCCCATAGTGATTATTAGTGATAGTAGGAGAAGAATAAATAATATCTTGGCAGACAGATAAATCATGCAAGTGAGCTCCTATGGGATCCAACAAGACAGGGGGCTGAGGTCACATTGGCTCCATAACCCTCAACCTTGAGTGGTGAAAAATACTCTACACAAGGACCAAGCTAAACTTGATTCCAAAATAATATGGGAAGGAAGGGTAAAAATTAAGCTTAGTATGCCCTTGTGGACAAATATAATCTTAGGATGCCCTTGTGGACCAAAATCAGGAAAAAGGCCCCAGTGTGATATTTACTAGAAGGCCTTCTACTCTAAGATGCCCTCCTTTTACAATCCTACTCTAGAAGCCCAGGCATATGCTCTTTACTATGGTGGAAAACCTTGACAGAGAAAGACTGGATTCCAAGCTGACCATAACAAGGAGACAGTGCAGAATCAGTATTCATATTTTACATTTTTATCAATATTGCCACATAGAGGGCATACACAAGTGTCAAATACAGTCTCCATGTGTTCTTGTTCTTGATGATAACACATCCACACATCCTGCTCTAACAATTTAATGATAGCTTAAAGACTGAAATCAATTTCTTCAAGAATTAGTTGATTGTAAAAAGTTGTTGTTTTTTTTTAAAGTGGCCCTGCCACTTGCCATAAGTTTGTAATTTGTTTTTTTGTCAAGTGATGTAAATGCCACTGTTCTCCTGAATCTAGCTTTTATATTTCTCCTGCATTCTTGAGATATGGGACCCTATTTCCAGTATAAAAGTCTAATTCTTTCAGTCAACTAGGTGGGGTCCTCAAGACTACTCCCATAGAGTAGATCTTAGGATATCACCCTCTTGGCTAAAAGCACCAAATTTCTGTGTGGAGAAGAGGGTGCCATATCTCAGGATCTGAGAAGAACTAGAAAAACGTCATTAAAAAGGTGGCATCTACACCAGGTTAAAAAAAAAAATATATACACAATTTATGGCAAGTGACAGGTCCTTCTGAAAGCCTACAATTTCAAAAATTACTATTTAAGATTGTTCCTTCTAAATACAGCCTGATTCTGTGCATTAGACTTAACATCAGGAATAGTCAGGAGCCAAAAAGTAATCCACATAATTTTCATACCATTTACAGGTCTGGATATCATGATATTTTCAGGGACTCGTTTTGGTTTGTCCTCTTCATTTTGGCTAGGCTGGGTAGTCTCATGGAGAACTGTGTTCAGAAGTGGCAGAGAATTAATGGGTGGAAGTCCGTGCTTTGAGACTTGTGTGCTTGGTTCCTTGAGTGGTTCCCTTTTGACAAGTGGCCTTTGAGTGTCTATCTTGGGAGACCCATCATATTTCCGAGTGGGTTTGGCAGCTCCAGGTAATGTGGTGCCTCGGACCTGTGTGGCTCTTAAAGGCAGAAGATTGGCTGATGCTGGACAGGAACGACTTCGAGGTGGTTGGTTCTCCTTGGCTTTTTCTGGAGACGGAGAACTGGAGGAACCAGAGTCCATACTTTGAAAGAACGTGGCGTTACTCCGGATTGGAGAATAACTGCCCAGTGGAGATGGTCTAGTTGTTTCTGGTGCTTGCTTAGCATTCTGTTCATCTCCGATGGTCGTCAGTCCATCCAGAGAAAGTTTTCCAGGCACATTGATCATTCTGTGGCCACCATTGACCTCCATCTGCCCTGCCAGAGTGCCTGGTGCTGAGGACTGGGATTCTGACACACTATGTTGACTGGATGATCTATTGCTGGACAGTCCGTACAGTTGGGACAGGCTGGAGGTGAAGTGACTGTGCAGGGGGCGAGTTTTAGGTTTGCTAAAATGATGCTGGAACACAAATGGTTGTATCGGTAAGGTGGTTGGACGCTGATCTTTGCTGTAGCGGAAAACTGGCTTGGCTTCTGCTCCCATACCTGTGTGACGACATGAGACAACAGTCTATAAGGTTATGTTGCAATAATACTATTAAATATTATTATGAATTTCAACTGCTTTCCTCTCTGCAACCTACCCCCTCTCCTGTGTAATCCTTTACACCAGGGTTCTGCAACCTCAGGTCATGATGGGACTTGTAATTTTATAACATTTGAAGAGCCACAATATGCAGAATAGTGCTATTTTCTACACTAGGGCCATCACAAGGGCAATAAATTCAGGGTTTACACCAGTAGACAGCCCTGGGCCTCACCTGCAGTAGCATAACTCAACGCTCATGGGTCCCAATGCAGAAGCTCCAACAGCACCCCCAATTACTGTGAGCCTTTAATAGAAATGGTCTTTTTATATAGGACAAAGGAACTTTTTTTTCCGTTAGGGCCCAGGACCCAAGTGCAACTGCAGCCCAAAAACCTATTGTGGTTACGCCCCTGCTCACCAGTATTAACTGTGATTGGTGGAGCAGTCGTAACAAGAGGCTGCAGTGTGCTGTATCACCAACCAGAGAGCAGGAAGCAGACAGTGTACACCTCTGAGGAGCCCGCTGCAGGCAGTCCCATACCTTGAGAAAAGACCTTTACACAGAAGTGCGAGCAGCTGCAGGAAATGAGCTATCACTCTGCTTCTTAGATATTTTAGGAAACTTGAGGATTAAATTTAACTAAAGTGGAGCACATATCCATGGGTCAGGCAGAAATGTCACCATAGCAGTAAAATGCAATATGTTTTATTCTATGTGCAGCCTTAGGTCCCAATGAAGGGCATTCTTACATGGTGACCTGTGTATGAATGAGTACCTGTACGCGATGACGCGTGTATGACTGCGTCCCTGTACACGGTAACATGTGTATGAGTGCATCACTGTATGCAATCGCCTGTGTATAAGTGAGTCCATGTACGCGATGACCTGTGTAGGAGCACGTCCCTGTACGCGGTGACTTGTGTATGAGCGCGTCCCTGTACGCGGTGACCTGTGTATGAGCGCGTCCCTGTACGCGGTGACCTGTGTATGAGCGCCTGCCTGTACATGGTGACCTGTGTATGAGCGCGTCCCTGTACGTGGTGACCTGTGTATGAGCGCGTCCCTGTATGCGGTGACCTGTGTATGAGCGCGTCCCTGTATGCGGTGACCTGTGTATGAGCACGTCCCTGTACGCGGTGACTTGTGTATGAGCGCGTCCCTGTACGCGGTGACCTGTGTATGAGCGCGTCCCTGTACGCGGTGACCTGTGTATGAGCGCGTCCCTGTACGCGGTGACCTGTGTATGAGCGCTTCCCTGTACGCGGTGACCTGTGTATGAGCGCTTCCCTGTACACGGTGACCTGTGTATGAGCGTGTCCCTGTACGCGGTGACCTGTGTATGAGCGCGTCCCTGTACGTGGTGACCTGTGTATGAGCGCTTCCCTGTACGCGGTGACCTGTGTATGAGCGCTTCCCTGTACGCGGTGACCTGTGTATGACTGGGTCACTGTACGCGGTGACCTGTGTATGAGGGCGTCCCTGTATGCGGTGACCTGTGTATGAGCGCTTCCCTGTACGCGGTGACCTGTGTATGACTGGGTCACTGTACGCGGTGACCTGTGTATGAGGGCGTCCCTGTATGCGGTGACCTGTGTATGAGCGTGTCCCTGTACGCGGTGACCTGTGTATGAGCGCGTCCCTGTACTACGCGGTGACCTGTGTATGAGCGCTTTCCTGTACGCGGTGACCTGTGTATGACTGGGTCACTGTACGCGGTGACCTGTGTATGAGGGCGTCCCTGTGTGCGGTGACCTGTGTATGAGCGCGTCACTGTACACGATAACCTGTGTATGAGCATGTCCCTGTATGCGGTGATCACGGGATTGCCATCTCGTGGGTTAGTCTGCATTGGTATAACTCGCCACAGCCATTTTTATTGGTTCCAGATAAAAAACAAAACAAAATACATGGAACAAAAAATAAACCCTAGACCATCTGGCCACTAACTGAACAGTCCAAATCCTGACTCCTCAATGCTGGGCCTAGCACTTGGCTCCTAACCAAACAATTGCTTTACTCACAGCCAATTTCCCAGGAGCAGACAGAGACACATCATCTTGTGGACTTTTTTCAGCCCTTTTATACCAGACCTGAGTATTGCCGGTGATTAGTTAAAGTCATCACCAACACCTGCACAGGCTCAATTCAGCAGGAAAAATGAACAATTCTCTGCTGCCAAACTACCTGGATGGATTATTTACTCAGTATTAGGTCTCATTCACATGTCCGTGTTGCACGCATAGCTCCCAACCGTTCCTATAAAACTACTATAAAGTAATGAAAAAAAATAACAAAAATATAATGTAAAAAAAAAAAAAATTCATTCCTTCTTGGGTCTCAAATCAACAATTTTTGAAACACTTGAACAGGAGCCCTAGCTGTTGAGCCACAGACTCTACTGACATCATAGGGAGAATTTTCAATAGTTGAAGCTATAGTGCAACCTCTGGTCAGTTACCGTATATAGGTACATAGAGACCCATTGTACAGTATATGTACTGTATTCTAGAGGGAGAATCCAAGAGATTTTTTTTATTCTAATAAAATTACTAAAAATAAGAAAAAAATTACAATAATTTAATTTTTGTGCGCTTTTTAAAAGTATAATAAACATCACAAATCAGCAAATAACATGGACATATTTGGTGTCCCTGTAATAGTAACACAGTGATCAGATAATTATTTATGGGGATCGGTAAATGGTGTAAAAACATTGCTTGATTGACTATTTTTCTATATTAAACCCATAAAAAAATGTAATAAAATGTAACGCTGAGGCCATGTTACCATGTAGCGTAAATGCTTCATTTTTTCTACAGGTGTCCACAACATGCAATGTAAGGCCGGAGTCACACTTGCGAGTGCCTCGCGTGTAACTCGCGCGAGTCTCTCATTGAGTCACCCAGCATGGACTCACACTCTCCTGACAGGAGCGTCTCAACTGCATAGAAATACATGCAACCGACCCGCTCCTGTCAGGAGAGTGCGAGTCCGTGCCAGGTGATTCAATGAGAGACTCGCGCGAGTTACACGCGAGGCACTCACAAGTGTGACTCTGGCCTAATACTAATAATTGAGTGTTTGCTGTGTTTTTTAAGCATTTTCCCCAATATTTGATACATGTTTGTTGCTGATGTGAATCCAGAGAAAGTTCTGGCTTCTACATCTATGAATGAATATGAATGAATGAATAGTTCGGGGCATCTGCTGAATGTCCCTCAATGCCAAATGGGTGTGGCTAGGGGCGTGGTAAAAATGTGCACATTTTCATTCAACCAACTGGACATATAGCACAGAACTTCATTGTAGGAGTTTGCTTTTCCTCCTCTGACAATGGCCAACCAAAACATGGCTGGACCCATAGAGTAATTCTGTGGTACACACTCAGTTGTTAAAGAGGCTAACGTGCACTTATATTACCAGGGAGAACAAAGGAGCACAGAAGAAAAGTAAAAAGTATTCCGGAATCAGTGGAGCATCAGCTCACAGAGGAGGTACTCAGTTTAAAATTAAAAAAATCCAGTGATAGGTTCTCTTTCCAGGATACGCTAGAGCGTTAGGTGTGATTTTTTTTTTTTTTTACGGCTTTACCGTCATCCAGTCGACTTTTATTGACAAAGTCAGGACTGTTGGAAAGTATAATCTAAGCTGATCATATTTTATATAGGCTGCTGAGCCTAGGTACCTAAAGCTGGCCAAACACATGAGATAGCTGTTGGCCAAAATGACTGCCACCTTTCATAACTCCAGCATACACATGACCTCTCAGCTCAGCTAGGGGTTCATGTATTCTCCATATGTAGAGAGGAAAAAGCCACTGCCAGACACCACTTGCAGTGGCTTTTCTCCCCTCGTTACAAAAAGTGTGTTGAACATTCAAGTGCTTGATCCTCCCCTCCTCCCATGAATGTTCAACAAATAATCCATGTGATCAGTCGAAATAGAGTCAGGAGTAGAGATGAGCGAACCAGAGGTTCGGTTTTGGTACTGAACACAGACTTTGCCCAAAAAAAAAAGAGTTTGGCTTCAGATGCTTTATGTTTGCTGATCACTGGAGCCAGCATCACTGTGCTCAGGTATGCTCGGTGCTCAGCCCAGTGCGAGCTGTTTGCAGTAATTGAACGGCTCACACTTGGTGTCAGGGGCGGCGTCAGCACCCGGCATACCCGGGCAAATGCCGGGGCCCTGGAGAGCTGGGGGGGCCACTCGGCCTCATCACTTCAGCTGCCCCAGGGCCCTGCCCACTCTCCTTCAGTTACAACATTACCGCACACATTTTCACCGCACACATCCCGACATTACCGCACACATCTTCACCGCACACATCCCGACATCACCGCACACATCCCGACATTACCGCCCACATTTTCACCGCACACATCCCGACATCACCGCACACATCCCGACATTATCGCACACATCCCGACATCACCGCACACATCTTCACCGCACACATCCCGACATCACCGCACACATCCCGACACTACCGCCCACATCTTCACCGCACACATCCCGACATTACCGCCCACATCTTCACCGCACACATCCCGACATTACCGCCCACATCTTCACCGCACACATCCCGACATTACCGCCCACATCTTCACCGCACACATCCCGACATTACCGCCCACATCTTCACCGCACACATCCCGACATTACCACCCACATCTTCACCGCACACAGCCCGACATCCCCGCACACATCCCGACACTACAGCCCTCATCATCACCGCACACACACCGGCACTACCGCACCCATCATCACCACACACACACACACCGGCATTACCTCAGTGACGTCCCCGCTGACAGCGCGATTCACTTCAGTTGCTACGTAGAGCTCACAGGAGCGGCGGTGTTCTACTGCAGCTCTTGTCAGCTTCATGTAGCAGAGCTGGATGCGGGACCTTGTGTGGATTACGCCGGACCTGGAGGGGTATTTGGGGATTTTAATAAAGTGGTGAAAGAGGGTGTTTTTTTTTGTCTTTTATTCCAAATAAAGGATTTTTTTGGGTGTATGTGTTTATTTACTTTCACTTACAGGTTAATCATGGAAGGTATCTGGGGGAGATGCCTGCCATGATTAACCTAGGACTTAGTGGCAGCTATGGGCTGCTGCCATTAACTCCTTATTACCTCTATTGCCACCGCACCAGGGCAATTCGGGATGAGCCGGGCAGAGTCCCGAGACTGTCGCATCTAATGGATGCTGCAATTCTGGGCGACTGCTGGCTGATATTTTTAGGCTGGGGGGCTCCCCATAATGTGGGGCTCCCCATCCTGAGAATACCAGCCTTCAGCCGTGTGGTTTTACCTTGGCTGCTATCAAAATTGGGGGGGACCGCATGCCGATTTTTAAAATTATAAATAATTTATAATATAGATAATATAGACCCGCCCACCGGCAGCTGTGATTGGTTGCAGTGAGACAGCTGTAACTCAGCGTGGGGGCAGGTCTGACTGCAACCAATTATAGGCGCCGGTGGGCTGGGGAAGCAGTGAATACGAGATTGAATAATGGGCTTTTTCAAAAGATGAAAAGCTGCCGGAGCAGTGTGTGTGTCTGTATGTATGCAGCAGAGCAGTGTGTGTCTGTATGTATGCAGCAGAGCTGTGTGTGTGTCTATGTATGCAGCAGAGCTGTCTGTATGTATGTATGCAGCAGAGCAGTATGTGTGTGTCTATGTATGTATGCAGCAGCAGTGTGTGTGTGTCTGTCCGTATGTATGCAGCAGAGCAGTGTATGTGTCTCTGTATGTATGCAGCAGAGCAGTGTGTGTCTGTATGCAGCAGAGCTGTGTGTGTCTGTCTGCATGCATGTAAGATGTGTATCTATGTATATCAGTGTATATGACTGTATAGATTTGTCTGTTTATATGTATTTTGTGAGTTTGTCTTTAAATATGTATATGTACGTATCTGTGTGTGTCTGCGTGTTTATGGGGCCCACTGGGACTTTTCCGCCTGGGGCCCACAAAAACCTGGAGCCGGCCCTGCTGGGTGTAACAGCAGCATGATCGGATGTAGTGTGCACAAACAAACAAAAAAATGGGAAAACCCCCGCTCACCATACCCCGGAAGTGACTTAAGGGTACTTAACACGCTGCAATATCTGTACCGATATCGCTAGCGAGTGTACCCGCCCCCGTCGGTTGTGCGTCACGGGCAAATCGCTGCCCGTGGCACACAACATCGCTAACACCCGTCACACGGACTTACTTTCCCTGCGACGTCGCTCTGGACGGTGAACCACCTCCTTTCTAAGGGGGTGGTTCGTGCAGCGTCACAGCGACGTCACACGGCAGCCGTCCAATAGCAGAGGAGGGGAGGAGATGAGCGGCCAGAACATCCCGCCCACCTCCTTCCTTCCTCATTGCCGGTGGACGCAGGTAAGGAGATGTTTGTCGATCCTGCGGTGTCACACACAGCGATTTTTGCTGCCACAGGAACGACGAACAACATCGTACCTGCAGCAGCAACAATATTTGGAAAAGGAGCAACGTGTCAACGAGCAACGATTTTTCACGTTTTTGCGCTCGTTGATCGTCGCTCCATGGTATCACAAGCTGTGATGTCGCTAATGGCCCCGGATGTGCGTCACTAACGACGTGACCCCAGCGATATATCGTTAGCGATGTCGCAGCTTGTAAAGCACCCTTTATTCATGGCTGGCTGCATATGGGCAGAGACCCAAACTGCCCCATTAGTGACTCCCACTGGGGTTCAGGTCAAGTCCGGTTCTCAAACCAAACTTTACACGGTGTGCAGAATTATTAGGCAAGTTGTATTTTAGAGGATTTTTTTATTATTGATCAACAACTATGTTCTCAATCAACCTAAGAGAATCACAAATATCAAAGCTTAATATTTTTGGAAGTTGGAGGGTTTTTTTTAGATTTGGCTATCTTAGGAGGATATCTGTGCAAGTAACTATTACTGTGCAGAATTATTAGGCAACTTAATAAAAACCAAATATATTCCCATCTCACTTATTTATTTTCACCAGGTAAACCAATATAACTGCAAAAGATTTAGAAATAAACATTTCTGACGTGCAAAAACAAACCCCCAAAAAATTAGTTGCCAATATAGCCACCTTTCTTACACTCAACAGCCTACCATCCATAGATTCTGTCAGTTGCTTGATCTGTTTACGATCAACATTGCGTGCAGCAGCCACCACAGCATCCCAGACACTGTTCCAAGAGGTGTACTGTTTTCCCTCCCTGTAGATCTCACATTTTATGAGGGACCACAGGTTCTCTATGGGGTTCAGATCAGGTGAACATCAAGAGTCACTCTCATTTCATCAGTCCATAAAACCTTAATTGAAACTTAAAAATCAGTCCTAAGATATTTCTTGGCCCAGTCTTGACGTTTTATCTTATGTTTCTGTGCCGCTCCTGCAGCAGTCAGACTACTCGGATCCGGGGGTTTTGCTGTGGCTCGAGGGTTCCCGGGCTTGGGGCTCAGCGGCCACTTCGATGAAAAGGGGGGGATATTTACAAGGAGAGTTCGTGACGCCACCTGCGGGTTGTGGTAAAGGGGAGTACCGCCGCTGCTGGATGGAGGACCAGGGCAGATGGTGTGGAGCAGCTGAATGGCAGGTCCCTCCGCAGGTAGGGAGGCCCCGGTGTTTGGGTGGAGTGGATGGGATGGCAGGCTGGGTACAGGGGCAGGGTTTTACTTACTGTTGTATCCCCAGTACCATAGAATAAAAGAGGTACACACGCTGCTGAACCAAGTCTCTGTGAGTCACTGCTGCTCTTAGGGAACACGTTCAGGTCCCATGCCCCAGGTGTCATTAGTGATCCAGTGCCTGCTTCCGTGTACAGTGTTTCTGTCTGAAGTCCCTATAGTGTGGAACTATCAGGAACGGTTCTTCTGTTATTAGGCAAAGTCCTTGCCCTTGGGAGCTGGCACGCGGGACCTTAGCGGGCTGTCTGTATGGGAGACCACGTCCCCCTCAGTGTGCTGTTGTTCCCAACCTCTGGGCTCATGGGGAAGGTCCCTGATTGCCCCCTTCCACTGCAGGTCAATTATTGGGTCGCATAGAGCATCTTCCCAATCTAGGGTCCTGTCACCCTGTCGTGCTCGGCACCAGTCAGTTGTTGTCGCTAGCTGAGGCTGGCTACCATCTCCTCTGGCCCTGGGTCACTGTTTGCGACCCAACAAAAGTCACTTCAGGGAGCTCCAACTCCCTCCAGCTCCTCACACTTTGGGAGCTCTCTCTACACTGTCTGCTGACTTGGTTCCTCCCACTAGTCTGCCTGACCCCTAGGTGGGTGGCCATTTCCAGCTTAGCAGCCCACTGGTGTGCCTGACAGGGTGTGGTGCGAAATGTCATTGGGATTTTAGATGCTGATGGAGGCAGTGCTGCAGGTTGGGAACCCAGAACTAAGAGGGGTTGAGTCCTGCGCTAAAGATAAAGAGCGTGCAGTACCTTGTGACGACCTGACTAGTCCAGGGGCATCACATTTCTTGTTCAAAGGTGGTTGTTTTTCAGCCTTCCTTACCTTGGCCATGTCCCTGAGTATGGCACACCTGGTGCTCTTTGATACTCCAGTAACGTTGCAGCTCTGAAATATGGCCAAACTGGTGGCAAATGGCATTTTGTCAGCTTCACGCTTGATTTTCCTCAATTCATGGGCAGTTATTTTGCGCCTTTTTTGCCCAACACGCTTTTTGCGACCCTGTTGGCTATTTGCCATGAAATGCTTGATTGTTCGGTGATCACGCTTCAAAGGTTTGGCAATTTCAAGACTGCTGCATCCCTCTGCAAGACATCTCACAATTTTGGACTTTTCAGAGCCCGTCAAATCTCTCTTCTGACCCATTTTGCCAAAGAAAAACAAGTTGCCTAATAATTAAGCACACCTTATGTAGGGTGTTCATGTCATTACACCGCACCCCTCCTCATTACAGAGATGCACATCACCTGATTTACTTAATTGGTAGTTGGCTCTCAAACCTATACAGCTTGGAGTAGATCATAATTCTCATTTGCCTAATAATTCTGCACACAGTGTAGCTAAAGTCTGCCTGAACCTGCTGAACCGAACTTTCACTGATTCGCTCATTGGGGTTGGCCCGCCCCGCCGACGTCGGCTAGTTCTGCCAACTGTCCTCTAATGTACATGGTGATTATTAATATATCATGTATCTCTCCCATAAAAAAAAATGATCATATTGCATATCAATAGTTCTGATCCTTTTGTCCTCAAGGGAAAAAAAAGCCATTGACAGACATTCTTAGCTCTGTAATGAGAATATATCCATAGCCGTGTATGGAGGGGTCAAAGACCATCATCCACACCATGAAATATTACAGAATCCCATTATAATGTAATCTCCAGGGAGCTATTGTATATTTGTGTGATATTGGTTACTTATCCATCGAGCAGTGCCCCATTTCCATTATATAACGATATTTCAGTGGATTCATTTCCAGGTTAACGCTTGTACTCGTGTCATTTACATATTCATTATTCTCCCATGTGGTTAAGCCTAATACTGAGGCTACTTAATCCAACGCGTTCCTCCTGACTTCACACGAGGCTCATAATGAGGACAAATCAGTAGGCGAAGCAGGTCCTGCCGCTGTGTTAAGTTGGCGCCAACCCAAATTCTCAGCTCACCCGAAAACAAGACAAAAAAAAATCAAGTTCCCAGGATCTTACTGTTTTATGTGTCTTGTTCTGATTATTAATCAGTTTCAGCACAAGCTCTATGATCAATGCACAATATAAAACTTTATATCACCCCTTACATATCTATGATAGAGGGCGGATATGAAAATGAATTATTATACAATATATTCACAAGCATTTACTGTAATGTACACATCGATAACATGATCGCAGGATATAATAAGATGTATTAGTAGGATTTCAGGTCTCTGGTAATCTACCACACAATAGACTGCCTCTGCAAATGGCACAGACTTGTTTTAGGCCTCTCCCGCAAAGCTAAAGGACGCATGAGAAGAAGACAAATTCTTGTAGTGTCGACAGAAGCAAAACAAAGGGGTAAACATGGAGGAGCATTAAGAATTTGATGGATCCTCTATGGGGATTCTGATAATCTGGAGTCTGTCTATTATTTAGGAAAGTGAGTATCAAATAAACGATGATGAAAAGGAGGAGAAACAGAGGGAAAGAAGGTTCTTGGGGGTCATGAGATTCTAGATCCCCACTGTATGGTCATTTTTGTGTAAGGGGATGGTCCCCAGTGTAGGGGGGGTCAGGGTTAAGCCCACCCCCTGCAGAAGTAGCCGACACACAGATGGTCTATGTATATTGTGTAAAAAGTATAAATATTATACAATAATAGTGTGTGTATGAAATTGTGTGCAACCGCCACCAGGTGACAGTGGTGTAACAAGGCTGTCCTGGCACCTGGGTGAGCAGGCAAATAGTTAAAGAAGAGGAGGAGAGCAGAATGTATTAAAGAGAAAGACAGGAAGCAGACAGGAGGAGAGGGACCAGAGACATGTAGAGTGAAGATGTCCCTGAAAGGAGATCTTGACCCTATGGGTCACCCCCACGGCTGTGGGACGTGGGATCCTGGACAGATGGCGGATTTGCATCCCCCACAGAGAGGGGTTTAGTCGGTAGTCAGGGGTCTAGAGTCGGTGCCTGCTGGCGGCAATGGAAGGAGACCCTCACACACAGAAAAAGTAAGTGTGCCCTCTGAAGGTGGGGTTATGTCTGGATGACCTGGCAGAAAGGGGAGACCTGTGCTCGGATGCGGACCCCTGTGCAAAGATGATGAAAGTGAGGGAAAGGAAGGGCTTAGACTGTAGACGGTGTCCAGGTGCCAGAGGACCGATGGCTTCAACTGTTTCGGGTGTATAGGAAAAGAGATCCCTTTATGAATACAGGTACCAGTGAGATACGGATCGAGGCCTGTGTCACAAACCACCGGGGGGGACACTCAGAAATCCCCCGCGCTGGCTACCAGTACGTCACAATCGGGGGGTAACAAGTGGGGTCACCCCTCCTTTATACCTCCCGACCGACAGACAGAGCACGTGACGCGCTCTCTAGCGCCCCTCTTATAGTCAGGCCAATTATGGAATTGCCCGACAATAAGCAAGGAGGCCGCTATACTACTTATGCCGATTATTGAAGGGTCCCCGGTGAGAGTAGGGTATATATTCCCCCGACCTCCGCGGGCGGAATATATAATATCTTCCCGAATCTCACTGGCCTCCCCACAATAATCCTTGGCACAACTCGCTGCCACCAACCGCTTCACGGTAACTATTAGCCGAACACACAGACGTGGGATTCAAGATCGAGATAACAGAACAGCCCAAGATTAATTATATAATTTAATCAGCCTAAAGCACACTAGAAACTACAATATATACAATAGGGAATCTACAGAATATACATATGTCAGAGTACAGTTACAATCAAAGCATGGGTTACAAACAGGCATACACAGTTCCAGCAGTTACCTTGTTGCGTCTGGCCACAGGGGGGCGCTGTACCCAGGTTTCTAGGATCCTTCCCACAGATGTTTCCTACACGTGCCCCCAGCGAAAAGAACACTGGAAAATGGCCGAAGTAGGGTTATCAACCTGGGCAAATCCAGGTCCCCTCCTACCTTAGTGACCTCAGAGGGAGCACTGCTCCACCCCTGGCTTGAGTTATGGACAATCCACAACATGGAATATGGGCCATAACTTTGCCTGGGAGCGTCGTAGGCGGACGCCAATGCTCTCATTGTGACAGTTATGAATTTAGCTACAGAACGAGGGGACTCATGACCTGTCTGCCAGTTCCCCATTGGCTGATATCACGCCTGGGGCATTTCCCAATGTCCTGCTCCCATAAAAAGGGTGTGCCGGCATCGTCCGCATGCGGAGACACCATTTTTATGGTTGCCATATTTATCGGAAATATGGCTTGCGAGATATGAACCATTTTTTACTGGAGTCGTTCTGTCTGGCTATTTCCATAGCCTTGCTAACTAGCTAGCAGCCCCCACTACAGGGTCACGGCAGGGAGTCATCCTGTGTCCATTGTCCCCAAGCCACCTAATTTCCATATCACAGGACATGGCCATGGAGGTGTAAGTGGAACACTGAGAACAAGAAGGGAGGGGGCACTGCCAGGGAGTGATGAGGGATTATGACTGGAGTCATAATTCATCTTCATATCCCGGGATTTGCCTCACACCTCCCCCCTTTTGAGGGCGCTAGGGGGCAGCACACTCCGGTGTTCCCCCGTGCGCCCGTCCGCGACCTCTCCTTGTCGGGACAGCCCGTCTGCGTTACCGTGGTCACGGCCCCTTTTGTGGCGAATGGTGAAGTTGTATTGCTGGAGCGCAAGGCTCCATCGCAACAATCGCCCATTCGTCCCAGAGACGGTGTGCAACCAGCTGAGGGGATTGTGGTCCGTCTCCACGGTGGAGTGGCGCCCGTATAGATAGGGTTGCAGACGCTGCAGGGCCCACACTATGGCCAGGCACTCCTTCTCCATCGTGGAATAGGCAACTTCCCTTGGTAACAGCTTCCTGCTCAGGTACAAGACTGGGTGCTCTTGGCTCGCAGAGTCCACCTGGCTGAGCACCGCACCGAGGCCGAAGTCACTGGCGTCGGTCTGTACTACAAACGGCCGCGTGAAGTCGGCTGCCTGTAGCACGGGCGGGCTGGACAGGGCGTCCTTTAGGGCCCGGAAGGCTGTCTCGCAGTCCATTGTCCAATCGACTGCAGAGGGCAGCTTCTTCTTGGTGAGGTCCGTCAAGGGCTTTGCCAGGCTACTATAGCATGGAACAAACCTCCTATAGTACCCAGCGGTCCCCAAGAAGGACATCACCTGCTTCTTGGTCCTGGGGGTGGGCCAGGATGCGATGGCTTCCACTTTCTCAGGCTCGGGCTTCAGTGTTCTCCCACCTACCCGGTGACCGAGGTACTGGACCTCGCTCATGGCCAGCTGACACTTTCCCGGCTTGATGGTCAAACCTGCCCGGTGGATCCGCCTGAGCACCTGTGCTAGATGCTCTAGGTGGTCCTCCCAGGTGGGACTGAAGACGGCAATGTCATCCAGGTACGCGGCCGCGTACCCTTCAAGTCCCTTGAGCAGGGTGTTGACCATCCGCTGGAAAGTGGCAGGGGCATTCCTCATCCCGAATGGCATCACCGTGGACTCGTACAGTCCAAATGGGGTAATAAAGGCAGAGCGTTCCCTGGCCTTGCGAGTCAGGGGGATCTGCCAATATCCCCGGCTCAGATCCATGATGGTCAGGTACTGAGCCCCGGCCAACTGATCGAGCAGGTCATCGATGCGTGGCATTGGGTACGCATCGGCGACCGTGACCGCATTGAGCCCCCTGTAGTCCACGCAGAACCGAGTGGTTCGGTCCTTCTTAGGGACGAGGACTACAGGCGAGGCCCAAGCGCTGTTGGATGCCTGGATCACCCCCAGCTTCAGCATCTCGTCAATCTCCTGGCGCATGTGTTGCTGCACCTCCAGGGAGACCCGATATGCTGAACGCCGGATCGGGGGATGATCCCCAGTGTCCACGTGATGGACAGCCAAGTCAGTCCTTCCGGGCTGGTTGGTAAACAACCCCCGGAAGGGGAGGAGGGTGGCCCACAGCTGGGACCGTTGGTCTTCCAAGAGCTGGTGGCCAACCTCCACATCCTCAATGGATCCGCCTGCCCTAACCTGGGCTAGCATATCCAAGAGGGTTTCCGCTTCTCCCTCCTCGGGCAGGTTGCACACGGGGAGCACACATGCCTCCCGCTCATGATGTGCCTTCATCATGTTCACATGGAAGGGCTTCCGCCTTCCACGGGCAGGGTCCAGGGTGACCAGGTACGTTACAGGGTTGAGCTGCTGGTACACGAGGTATGGGCCTTCCCAGGCTGCCTGAAGCTTGTCCTGTGGTACGGGGACCAGTACCCACACCTTTTGACCCACTTGGTAGGTCCTCTCACAAGCGTTCTGGTCGTACCAACGCTTCTGATCGGCCTGGGCTTGAGCCATATTGTCGTGTACCAGTTGCGTCAAGGCCTGCATTTTGTCCCGGAAGCGCATGACATACTCGATAACCGACACTCCAGGGGTGGCCAAATCCCCTTCCCAAGCCTCTTTCACCAGAGCCAGGGGGCCCCCATTTTTGGCCAGTAGAAATGCTGGTTTAACCTGGCCTTGGTCTTAGCGATCCCTAGGTGTCCGGCCATCGGAATCTCATGTGCGATCCGCAACAACTCCGTCCGGAACGGATAGGGTACCACCAACTGTCGGTCCCTGGGCCACGCCTCCGGTGAACCCTGCTGGACCGTGGCCCGGTACAGCCGTCCTTGGTCCCAGACCACTCGCTCCGGGTCCGAGTCCGAGGGAGGCTGTGCCGCCTGCTCCTTAAGAGCTTTCAGGCTGTCGTCAGCTGCTAACGCTGCCTGAAACCCCTGACTAGATGTGGCCAGAATCGACGAGACTGTCACATCTTCAGTCAGTACCCCGGGACCTGTGTCCTGGCCTCCACCTGACTCGGCTGCCACTTGGTCAGAAGGGGAAGAGCTATCGGACCTCCGGGAGGCCCCTTGGCTTCCAGCACTCCCACTGCGGGTGACAGCGGCCACAGCCGCTGCGACCGTGGGTCGTGCCTGCTCCTCCTCCGTTCCTGACCAAGTCGCCGGTTCAGGCAGACCTACCTGGCTTCCTGACACCCCGGTTGTGGGGGAACCATGCACCGAGATCTTACCTGGGAGCACTTCCGCTCCTGGACCGGCCCCAATCTCACCTGCCTGTTCCCCTCCTGCAGCAACAGAACCCCGCTGTGAAATCTCTGGGGACCCCACATTTGCTGTGGTAGCCCCCACCCCACACACTGGTCCTCCCCCTGCAGCACCCTGCTCTCTGCTTATCCCTGCAGAGGGCAACAGATCCCAGCTCACAGGCTGGTTACTTGTAGAGGCATTGTCACACCTTTCTCTGACCCCCTCCCCTGTCACAGCTGCAGCTGAGTGTGTGTCTATGGTGTCTATGCAAGCAGAAATATCAGAGTTCACTCCCTCCTCCCTTACATCATTCATAGATAACACATTAACATTGTTAGGAGTCATGTCAGTACGGGCTGAAGGTTCAGCCCTTGGGGGGGGCCCAAACTGGGAGGTTATCTGCCCCAAATCTGTCCCAAGTAGCACGTTTGCAGGGATCCGATCAGTTACCCCCACCTCCCTCACCCCCCGCCCTGCGCCCCAGTCCACATAAATGTCAGCAACAGGCAGCGCCGGGTCAGTGCCTCCAATCCCGGAGACAGCGAGGGTTTTTCCAGGGATCAAGTCTTGGGGGGACACCATCTCAGGCCGCACCAGAGTCACCTCCGAGGCGCTGTCTCGCAGTCCTATGGTCACAGACCGGCCGACGGTGACAGGTTGGAAGCTGTCCAGGGACCTACCACCACCCCCACCCACACAATACACCTTGGGCGGCCCTTGGGACGGGGACGGAGCCGGGGCCTTGGGACGCTGAGGGCACATGGCCTTGAAGTGTCCAGGTAGGTTGCACTGGTGGCACCGTCTTGGTTCCGCCACGGGCCTGGAGAGGGGAGTTGAGGGGGACACCCCCTGCAGTCTAGGGGCAGGTGGGGCAGTCGCAGAATTCATCTTACCCCCTCTCCAGGTGCTGCTGGTGGCCGCTCTCCTGGCCTCAGGGGCCCGGTTGTTGGTGTAGTCATCGGCAAGGGCAGCTGTAGCCGTGGACCCCTTTGGCTTCTGGTCTCGGATGAACTGGCGGAGATCCTCAGGGCAGTTCCACAAGAGTTGCTCCGTGATGAACAAGTCCAGGATCTCCGGTCCGGTGGAAAGCTGCAGGCCTTGGGTCCAGTGGTCGGCAGCTCGGGCAAGTGCCCGCCGGTGGTCAGCCCAGGAGTCCTTTGGTCCCTTCTGTAGGCTCCGGAACTTCTTGCGGTAGGACTCTGGAGTGAGGTTGTACTGTTGGATCAGGGCCCGCTTGATGGTGTCGTAGCCCTGATCTGCCTCAGCAGGCAAGTCCCCAAGGATATCCAGGGCCTTACCCCTTAAACGGGGGGTCAGGTATTTGGCCCACTGGTCCTTGTCCAGATGGTGCTGCAAGCAAGTCCGTTCAAAAGCAGTCAAGAAAGAGTCCAAGTCTCCATCCTTCTCCAGCACTGGGAAGTCCTCAACACGGACCTTTGGAAGTTTGGTGTCTCGAAGGTCACATGTGGCTGATGAGGGCCGGAGCTGAGCTAGCTGCAGCTGGTAGTCACGGTCTGCCTGTCGCTCTCGCTCTTCACGCGCTGCCTGCCGCTCTCGCTCCGCAGCCTCACGCTCTGCGTGCCGCTCCGCAGCCTCAGCGTCACGCGCTGCCTGCCGCTCTGCCCTGCGCTCTGCCAGGAGTTCCTTGTAGCCCTTCTGGTCTCCAGCCTGGAGAAGGGCCATAGCCATTTGAAGAAGGCTATCCGAGCCTCCCAGGCTCGGTGGAATGGCACGTGGTGATCTGCGGCACGCTGCAGAGCTAGGCGATTCACTGTCCCTTTCAGAGCGGAGGGCTGGCATCTGGCTCGTTGAGGAACCTTGGGTGAGCTCCTCCTCATCTTGTCCAGCAGTGCCAGGTTGCGCAATGTCCTCGGCAGAACGGTTTTCTGGCGTCGAGCTCCTGGAGGACTCGTGGGCAACCTCCTCATTGCTGTCCACAGCACCGTCCTCCCTCTCTTCGGCTCCTGCCTTAGCATTGGCCAGTTGCATAGCTCTGCTCCTGGTGCCATCAGCCATTCTTGCAGACTTTTGGTCACTGACACAGAACTGACACCTGATGCCTCCACACACCTTACAGTATCTGCACTCTGACACTCTAGTGTTGAGCTAGTCTGAAGACCCCAGCAGCCACAGCTGCTGCAGGCAGTCTTTAGTGTCTGGGAGTATGGGTCTCACACTCACACACACTATTATCTCGATCCCACCGCTATGCCACCAATATGTCACAAACCACCGGGGGGGACACTCAGAAATCCCCCGCGCTGGCTACCAGTACGTCACAATCGGGGGGTAACAAGTGGGGTCACCCCTCCTTTATACCTCCCGACCGACAGACAGAGCACGTGACGCGCTCTCTAGCGCCCCTCTTATAGTCAGGCCAATTATGGAATTGCCCGACAATAAGCAAGGAGGCCGCTATACTACTTATGCCGATTATTGAAGGGTCCCCGGTGAGAGTAGGGTATATATTCCCCCGACCTCCGCGGGCGGAATATATAATATCTTCCCGAATCTCACTGGCCTCCCCACAATAATCCTTGGCACAACTCGCTGCCACCAACCGCTTCACGGTAACTATTAGCCGAACACACAGACGTGGGATTCAAGATCGAGATAACAGAACAGCCCAAGATTAATTATATAATTTAATCAGCCTAAAGCACACTAGAAACTACAATATATACAATAGGGAATCTACAGAATATACATATGTCAGAGTACAGTTACAATCAAAGCATGGGTTACAAACAGGCATACACAGTTCCAGCAGTTACCTTGTTGCGTCTGGCCACAGGGGGGCGCTGTACCCAGGTTTCTAGGATCCTTCCCACAGATGTTTCCTACACGTGCCCCCAGCGAAAAGAACACTGGAAAATGGCCGAAGTAGGGTTATCAACCTGGGCAAATCCAGGTCCCCTCCTACCTTAGTGACCTCAGAGGGAGCACTGCTCCACCCCTGGCTTGAGTTATGGACAATCCACAACATGGAATATGGGCCATAACTTTGCCTGGGAGCGTCGTAGGCGGACGCCAATGCTCTCATTGTGACAGTTATGAATTTAGCTACAGAACGAGGGGACTCATGACCTGTCTGCCAGTTCCCCATTGGCTGATATCACGCCTGGGGCATTTCCCAATGTCCTGCTCCCATAAAAAGGGTGTGCCGGCATCGTCCGCATGCGGAGACACCATTTTTATGGTTGCCATATTTATCGGAAATATGGCTTGCGAGATATGAACCATTTTTTACTGGAGTCGTTCTGTCTGGCTATTTCCATAGCCTTGCTAACTAGCTAGCAGCCCCCACTACAGGGTCACGGCAGGGAGTCATCCTGTGTCCATTGTCCCCAAGCCACCTAATTTCCATATCACAGGACATGGCCATGGAGGTGTAAGTGGAACACTGAGAACAAGAAGGGAGGGGGCACTGCCAGGGAGCGATGAGGGATTATGACTGGAGTCATAATTCATCTTCATATCCCGGGATTTGCCTCACAGCCTGTAACAAGATCCCAGGAATAAAGTTGAAATGTATGTTTAAGAAGGAACTTTGTTTGAACTTTATTGCCTGATGAGAAGGAGTGAATGTGCAACGGAGACTGTAACGGAGTTCTCCTGTGTGTGGTGCGGCGACGGGGAGGGGTTAACAGCAGGTTGTGCTGTGACCTGTTGTTTCCCTGCTACCACGACTACTACACACTGCCTGGTCCGTGCCAACCACCACGCCCAGTGCACCAGGACCACGAGCGGTTCTGTGCACATATCTACAATGCCTCCCTAACAGTACCAGCCTACAGGAAAATACATAAAGAGATCTTTAGAAAAAAGTATTTCTAAAGACCATTTATGAGATGCTAGAGAGGGCTGTAACTAGTCGCAGGGGTGTTCGATCTCTGGCTAGTCGGTCCACTTAGCATATTATCACACCCACTGGCGGACACAGACAGAAAAGGACCCCTGTACAAGAACACTATATTGGCCTTATGCAGCCCAAGAAAATACAAAATTGCACCTGCTTTGTAGGTAGTAATAGGCCCCCTTACTTCTTCGGCCCCTGTGTAATCGCACAGAGTGCACCCATGATATGCCCGCCCCTGATCATGCCCCTGTGGGCGTGATAACATGCTTTAAAACAGCAGAATCATGGCAGCGTAATACAAAGATGTATGTGTTCTAGCTTGAAAGTGGCTCACTGCCCATGATCAGGAGTCGTCCGCACTTCCGGTCATGATTAACCATCAAATTAATACCAGTAGTAGACAATTAATAAAACTCCAATGTTAAAATAATACCATCAACCATTGCTGAAATATGTATAGTTAACCAAATATTGCCATGCAGTGCCCATATAATACAACCATGCATTGATCGTACAATGGTTCCATATAGTGTCCAATAAATCCGAGGGGTTGCTGATAAGTGTTTGGCTTTGTGATCTTGTTTTTTGTTTCTATGGTAGCCTTATGTGTCCTATATATGTTTTCAAAATTTCGTGTTTGTTTCTTATGGCAACAGTGATCTACGCACGCGGGAAAACAAATTGGCGGAGTCTAATGTGATATTCACAGCAACTGAGAGCAGAGGAAGGATAAAATTCTTGTTTCTGCAAGGAAAGTCCGCAAAGGATATTAGTGGTGACATGTCGCAGGCATTGGGGGATCAATGCCCTTCATATCCCACAGTTAAGAACTGAGCTGCCAAATTTAAAACGGGCCACTTCAGCACCAATGATGAGGAACGTCCTGGACGAGCGAGAGTGGTTGTTGTTCCGGAGATAGTCGATGCTGTGCACAACCTCATACTGGAGGATCAACGAATTTCAGCTAAAGCAATAGCAGACATCATGGGGATTTCCCATGAACGTGTTTGTGTTATTATCCATGAACATTTGGACATGAGGAGGTGTACCGCCCAGCTCTCAGCAGCCGAGCTGCTTGGATCCGGTCCTTCTGTGGGTGGCTCGAGGGTCTCCGGACCCGGGGGTCTCGCGGTCACTTCAACTAAAAAGGGGGGTGATGGGATGGTGGGTGTAGGACGTATATGTACGGGTTGAGCCGTACGGAGTTCGTGACGCCACCCACGGGATGTGGTGATATTGGACATCACCGCTGCAGTTACGGGGCACCAGGGGAAGATGTTGCACAGCAAGTTGTTAACCCCTCCGTGGGCAGGGATGGTGGCCGCGAGACCCGTTGGCATGTGGTGGTGCAGGGAGATGGGCGACCGCAGGGTGCTGGTGTAATCACTATGGAAGAAACACACGAGTCTCTGGTAAACCAAGGTGATGGTGGTTGGTGCCCACAGCCGGCTGCGTTTGGGTTCCCCTCACCCGGCTGGCGGTCTCTGTCTTTCTCCTGCACCTGTGTAAGATGGTGGCCTGCCTGTGCTTGCAACTTCAGGAGTCCGCTCCCGGCTTGTGGTTGCCTAAGGAGCCCTTTGCCTGCAGACGTTGGCCCGTGGGATCTCTGAGCCATGGCAGTGGCCTGTTATCCCCCTCGGTGGGCTGTTGCCTTCAGTCGGGACTTTGGGTGAGACAGGACCTCTAGTCCTGGCCGCAATCAGTTAATTAGCTAGCCCCCAGTAGCTTCTGGACCTAGCTTCAGGGTCTGAGTACCCCCCTTTGTGCTCCGGTTTCCGAGTCGGTTCCCCGGGTCGGCACCGGCGGGCCACTACCCTGTCCCGGTCCACCTCGGTTCCACCGAGACGTCTTCCCAGCTCCTGCAGACGGAGACCACCGTCTGCCTCCTAGCCAAAGGCACCAGGGTTCCTACCCTGGTACCTGTCAGTTTTCCTCAGGCCCAGACGCAGGCCTGACCTCTACTCTCCTTGAACTCTCAAACTCCTTTGTCTGAACTTGACTGCGTACTTTCCCGCCCCAGGCTGTCTGAACTCCTAGGTGGGCGTCTTCCAACTGCCTGGTTCCATCTCCTGGTGTGTCCATCAAGCCCTGAGGGGGTGACTAGGGTTGAAATGGTTGGCTGTGTGTTACCTGTGAGGGAAAGGTGTAATGCGGGGCCCTATCTGTGACTACCTGGCCCGGCCAGGGCGTCACACTCCCCCTTGGTTAAACAAAGACCGTCCGCGGGCTTTACGACCACCACCGGTTTATTTTTCTTTTTGAACTGAAAAGGATAAAAGACATATTTACAATTATACTAACATATTTACAGTCATGAATGCTTGGTTTCTTACGTTTCAGGAGACGGGTTGCTTAAACGTTGCATAAATATTTTTATTAACCGGGAACGGGACGGGACCGGGTCCTTTTCATTTTTGCCCACCCAAGCAAACCTAAACCCTGGTACCACTGCTAAGCACTGGTGAGCACCCCTTTTCCCCAGTCCAGGAAACGGGTTCGGGTGTTGCCCATACGGGCCGGGTAATAAGTTCCTTACCCGCCAGTCTCTCTGAGGCTCCACGTCCAGGGGACCCCTGACCCGGAGTGTAGTCACCGGTTTCCATAGTGACGGGACCTCGGCTTCCTCTGCCGCAGGCCCTTCCTCCAACCAGCCTCTCCAGAGATTGCAGGACTATGAAAAGGGTGGTCAGGGACTATTTACAAGGCCCAACAGTTTTGGTCCCAACGGGGACTTCACAGAAAAGTATCCGGGAACCGCTACCACTTTAGTAATCTTCAGAATCAGATGAGAATCTCGGTTGATTGGCACTAAATTAGGGCGTGTGGACCTCCTGGGCCCAATACTCTCAGGTGGGGGCAAGGGAGGAGAGGGGACGGCAGGTCCCTCTTCTCGAGTGTCAGGTATGGCCGGCAGAGACCTGCGGGGGCGTGGTATAGGTGCATCCCTGGGCGTTTGCTCTGGTGGCTCGCTGACAGACCTCTCTGGCTCTATTTCTTCCATGGGTTGTGGGAACATTATAACGGGAACAATCACCGCGCCATTCTGCATAGGCCAGTCAGCCGGAAAATCACCCATCACGGTGTGGATCACCTCTTTCTTCTTTTCCACACTCGGCGTATGAGCAGGAATCTCGTCCGTCAACCGCAGGGGCCCCGGGCACTTCTTCAGGTGGTCCCTGGAGATGGTGGCCGTGGTCTTTCCATGATCACGACTAATCAGATACGTTTTTCTATCCTCCCACCCGGTAGGTTGTACGACGTAGGGGGTCCTCTCCCACTGGTCATCGAGCTTATGCGTCCTCCTTTTCCTTTTCAGCATCACATCTCCAGGCCCGAACGGGGCAGCCTGAGCCCGTTTATTGAAGCGTTGTTTTTGCCTCACCCGGCTCTGACGCAGGTTCTCATCCACATACTCTTGGATCTACAGGTACTGCCTCTGTCGCTTGATATCCCAATTGGCAGTGGAGGGAAGGGTGTCAGGTACCTCGATGTCCAATTCCAGGTCCACCGGCAGCCTTCCCGGCCGGGCTCTCATCAGGTATGCAGGTGTGCACTTGGTGGAGCTACAGGGGATATTATTGTACATGTCTACCAAGTCGGGCAGCTTCTCGGGCCACAGGTTCCGTTCCTCCAAGGGCAGGGTCTTGAGGAGGTTAAGGAACAGGTGATTCATCTTCTCACACATCCCGCTAGTCTGGGCATGGTAGGCCGTGGTCCGATCTTTTTGCACCCATACCACTTGCAGAATTCTTGAAACACTTCTGCCTCGAAGGCTGGGCCCTGGTCCGTGAGCACCTTCTCTGGGTAGCCATGCGGCCGGCAGAAGTACGCTTGGAAGGCCCTGGCTGCAGTACGGCCTGTTAAGTCCTTAACGGGGACCACCACCATGAACCTGGAGTAGTGGTCGACGATGGTCAGGGCGTAGGTATACCTGCTCCGGCTAGGCGTAAGCTTGACATGGTCCAGAGCGACCAACTCCAACGGCTGACGTGTGACAATTGGCTGCAGCGGGGCCTTCTGACTGGTCTCATCCTGTCTTCTCAGCGCACAGGGACCACATTCTCTGCACCAGGCCTCCACGGACTCTTGCATCCCACTCTAGTAGAAGCGCTCTCTCAGCAGCATCTCCAATTTCTTCCAGCTGAAGTGTCCGGCTCCGTCATGGTAAGCCTCCAAGACCTTTGGCACATATGCCTGCGGCACCACCAGCTGGCGGACTTTCTCATGGGTTTTCGGGTTAGCCAATCCCCTGTACAGTTTCCCCGTTGCAAGTAAAGGCGATCCTTCTCTTTCCACAACCGCTGAGCTTTGGAGGGGGCTGTAGGCTCCAATCGGCAAGCACCTTGGACAATCATTCTTTTGACGAGCTGGACCGCAGGCTCCTGATCTTGAATTTCCTGCCATCCCTGGCTAGGTATTGGGTACAGGTTCACTTGCTTTTTGGCCGACATAGGGTTTCTTATCCCTTGGTTGATGAAACACGGGCAGCTCGATCTCCTCCAGACCGTTTTCCTCCGTCCCTTCAACGGGTAGGTGCGGCATTCGAGACAGTGCATCTGCGTTGGTGTTCTTGAGGCCAGCCCGATACTTAATAGTGAAGTCGTAGTTGGCCAGCCGGGCGACCCATCGCTGCTCCAGAGCCCTCAACTTCGCCGCGCCCAGGTTTGTCAGCGGGTTATTGTCCGTGTAGGCGGTGAACTTTGCTGATGCCAGGTAGTGTTTGAACCTCTCAGTTATCGCTCAGACTAGTGCCAAGAACTCCAGTTTGAAGGAATTGTAGTTCTCGGCAATTTCTTTCCGTGGGCCGAAGCTTCCGGCTTGCATAGGCAATCACCTTCTCCCTGCCATCTTGCATCTAGGATAGGATCGCACCCAAGCCCACATTGCTGGCGTCGGTGTAAAGAATAAACGGAATGCCATAGTCGGGGTAAGCCAGGATGTCTTCCCCGGTCAGGGCCGACTTCAGCTACTGGAAGGACTCCTCATGCTTCTCACCCCAGGCAAACGGGGGTCTGGGAGCTCTGCCATTTTTGGTCTGTCCCACGAGGAGGTCTTGCATGGGCGCGGCCATCTTTGTGTATCTCTTGATGAAGCAACGGTAGTAACCCACCAGGCCCAGGAACTGCCTCACCTCTTTCACCGTGGTAGGTTGCGGCCAACCCTGGATGGCGGTGATTTTCTCGGGATCCGGGGCCACACCTACCGCGCTCACCACATGCCCGAGGTACTGTACTTTAGGCTTCAACAGGTGGCACTTAGAGGGTTTTAATTTCATCCCGTACATGGAAAGGGCTGCGAACACTTCTGCGAGGTGCTCCAGATGCGCTTCATATGTCTTTTGAGTAGACGATCACAGGTGGGTGTCTTCCAACCGCCTGGTTCCACCCCCTGGTGTGTCCATCAAGCCCTGAGGTGGTGACTAGGGTTTAAATAGTTGGCTGTGTGTTACCCGTGAGGGAAAGGTGTAATGCGGGGCCATATCTGTGACTACCTGGCCTGGCCAGGGCGTCACAGAAGCGATCTGCAAAGTGGGTCCCCAAATGTTTGACAACAGATCAGAGAAGCGTGCAAGTGAAAACTTCCCGGTCCATTTGTCAGCGTTTCCGGACTGATAAGAACTGCCTGGATGGACTGGTCACTATGGATGAGACCTGGATTTATTTGATTTTCAATAATGTTTTATTACATGAAGAAAGTATATTTAACAATATTCATGAATTATGAATTGGTTTCAAACTTTCAATACATATATTTCATATCCTACAAATGCTTATAATTTTATTTTATATGAGGGAAAAGGAAAAGATGGGAGGGAAGAGAGGGGTAAGAATATTTTATTAGGGGAGAAACCAGGGGAAGAATGAGGTAAGTGGGTAATAGGGAAGGAGGTTGGGGAAACATTCCTGCTTATTTAGTTCATGTAAAATGTTGTTATGATCACTTATTAATATTAACTAACAATTGTTTAAAATACATAATATAACTCTTAACTCTATAGGGCCTATAAAAGAAAAGAAGAGAAAACAGACAAGGGAGAAAAGTACAGAAAAGGAAAAAAAGGGAAATCAGCAAACCTGGATTTATTTGTATGACCATGAAAACAAGGAGCAGTCAAAATAGTGAAGGCACAGTGGTTCTCCTCATCCAAAGAAGTTCAGGGTGCAAAAATCAGCCACTAAGGTGATGGTGTCTGTGTTGTGTGATAAGGAGGGTGTGCTGTTAGTGGACTACCTTCAAAAGGGTTCCACCATCAATGCAAGATATTACATTGAACTTTTGGATCAATTGAAGGCAGCTCTGAGGGCCAAAAGGCGCAAAAGCTGTCCAAAGGAATCTTGTTCCTGCAAGACAATGCTTCCTCTCACACTGCACAAGCGACCACTGCAAAACTGGCAGAGCTGGGCTT
The DNA here is from genome assembly GCF_048569485.1 of Anomaloglossus baeobatrachus. NCBI lineage: Eukaryota > Metazoa > Chordata > Amphibia > Anura > Aromobatidae > Anomaloglossus > Anomaloglossus baeobatrachus. The sequence continues at coordinate 898,480,279 of NC_134353.1, read as the reverse complement.
CCAGCTGGTTGACCACCCACCTGATTCACCAGATCTAGCTCCCTCCGACTATCATCTGTTTCCATACCTGAAGAAACACCTCAAGGGTACCAAATTTCACACCATTTCTGATGCCATGGCTGCTACGAATGCCTGGTGTGAGGCACAACCAAAATCCTTCTTTTTGCTAGGCTTACAGAACTTGGAATACCGATGTAAGAAGTGTGTTTACATCACTGGAGAGTATGTGGAACAAATGTAAAGTTTCATCGTCCTCTCGCTTCTTTCTGGGTAAAGCCAAAGACTTATCAGCAGCCCCTCGTACTTCAACATCATACCAGTAGTAAAGCAGGAGACTCACCGTATTACATCAGATCGGGTATTTTGAGGATGAAGGCTGCAGCTACCTGGTAATGTCCACCATCTATGGGGGTTTTGGCACATGGTCTAAGATTACACAATGGCCGTATTTTATAACAGTGCTGGCTCAGATATATTTTGGGGAATTTATAAGGTCAATGCCTCATTTTTACAGGTAGGCTTTTCTTTTTCTCATGGTACACACACCCCTCACTGATACTTTTTGCTAAAATACATCATACATTAACCGCTGCCTAATAAAGTATATCGCGGATACAGTATGTATTCTGCTTTACCCATTTAAAAACCATAACCTCCACTCCAAGGTAACAGGTACAGAGTTTTTAGTTTAGGATGGTTAAATCCCAAATATTAATGGTTTGATAAAAATATAACAGGGCTGCAAAGAAATGATGAGATCAGTGTAAGATCAGGGCCGGATCTCCCCAGACGCTGAGGTTACTCAGTAACCAGCCATTGTCATTAAACAAAGCACACGATACAATATACGGTGTGCGGCGTCTATACCGTCCACGAGGGAACGGATCACCATAAGCCAGAGATATCATACAAGTGTTATTAAATATGCGGCAACTTTGGAAACTTCAGATATAAAACACATACATAATGATATAACAGAGCAAAGCCTAAAGCACCCGAAGCACTGAGCACAAAATATTACTCTGTATACTGCAAGAAGATATAAGGAGCCATATTCTCGACTCTCCGGACAAGCTGCATAAGCTATTACTATTCCCCAAAGATTAAGTTGTTCCTTTCCTAAGCTTAGTAAATAACTTGTTGATTGATGGAGGTCCAACCACTGGGACTCCCTCAAGATCGAAAAAACGGGACTCTGGAACTGGGTGCTTGGCTGTCACGCTACAAAGGTAACAACGGGAATGGTATAGAAAGAAGGCCCTGGCAATAGGGAGAGGGGATACCTTCTGCAACTCACCTGAATCTGTACCCTGTGCTCCCTAACGTCCCTATATGGGTCCTTCTCCCTGTCGCCACCACATGCCTAGATCCTCGCTTGCCCTGAACTCACCCTGGCTAATGAGAAGGCTGGCGAGCACACTAGTCTCACCACTGCAATAATACAACATGAAGTAAGGGAGACAAACAAAAGGAAGATAGGCACAAAATGGAAAACACTCCAAGCTCTTCCAATGCAGCTAAACACAACAGCTGCAACGATCATGATTCCTCAGCTTGTTCCAAAGAAAAACTCCTTCCAAAGTACTCAGTGTAAGTATGAGATTTTTTTAATCGGCATCAGATTACAATTCCAGAATGTCTGTCTGCTATTTCTTCCTGCTTCTCTGCGCGATTCCTAAAGCTTAACATGGACAAAACAAAATTCATTGTCTTTCCTACTCCTCACTCATCTCCTCCAACAAGCCTTTCCATCAAACTTGATGGCTGCTCATTCTCCCCAGTCTCACAAGCTCCTTGCCTTGGAGTAACCCTCGACTCTGCTCAATCCTTCAAGCCACACATCCAAGCCCTCTTCACCTCATGCAGACTTCAACTCAAAAATATCTTTCGGATCCGTGCTTTCCTTAACCAAGAATCAGCAAAAACATTAGTGCATGCCCTCATCATCTCCCGCCTCGACTACTGCAACCTCCTGCTCTCTGGCCTCCGTTCCAACACTCTTGTGCCCCTCCAAGCTATCCTAAACTCTGCGGCCCGCTTAATCCACCTCTCCCCTCGCTATTCCCCAGCCTCGCCACTCTGCCAATCCCTTCACTGGCTTCCCATCGCCCAAAAACTCCAGTTCAAAACATTAACCATGACATGCAAAGTCATCCACAATCTGTCTCCTCCTTACATCTGTGACCTTGTCTCCCGGTATCTACCTGCACGCAACCTCAGATCCTCACAAGATCTCCTTCTCTACTCCTCTCTTATCTCCTCTTCCCACAATCACATACAAGACTTCTCCCGTGCCTCCCCCATACTCTGGAACGCTCTACCCCAGCATATTAGACTCTCTCCTACCGTGGACAGCTTCAAGAGGAACCTGAAGACCCACCTCTTCCAACAAACCTACAACCTACAGTAGCCCTCAGTCCACTACACCACTGCGCAACCAGCTCTGTCCTCACCTATTATACCATCACCCATTCCCTGTAGACTGTGAGCCCTCGCGGGCAGGGTCCTCTCTCCTCCTATACCAGTCTGTTTTGTATTGTTAATGATTGTTTTACGTATACCCGCTTTCACTTGTAAAGCGCCATAGCATAAATGGCGCTATAATAATTTAGAATAATAGTAAGACATATGACTTTTTATAGTGAAGGGGAGTGATCACCATAGAGCTGCACCTGAGATTAAGGCTAAAAAGGATAGCCAGATAAGAAAGAGTTCTTGACCCCCCTTAGCACCAAAAGAAAATAGATTTACCTAAATACTAGTTATACACCTGCGCCTAATAAAACATTGTGACCTTCTGGTCCTAAACTCACCAGAGCGGGACACACTCATGACATCGGCTTTCTCCAGCAGCTCCATAGACAATGAATGGAGTGAGGGTCAAGCAGGAACACCTCTATTCCATCTAAAATGGGATTTGCAGACCACTTGGAAAATTGAGGATACCTTAATATTTTGGATAAGGAACACTTATTATTTTCTAAATAATCCTTTACAATGGAGACTTTAGGCTATGTGCCCACTGGACCTTGTTTCTGCGGATTTTGCCGCGGAAAACCTGCGGATTTTTCTGGATTTTCCAGATAAATCCGCAGGTTTTAGCATGTACAGTCACTCCCCATGTTATCCTATGGGACATGGGGAGTGCTGTGTCTACGCTGTGGAAAGTGCGGCTGCCGACCATGTTGCGGATGTAGGCATCCGCATGTATAATTGCATGTCAATTATTCATGCGGAATTACCTGCGGATGTCCTGGCCCTCCGCTATGGAGATAAGAGGCCGGGACGTCCGCAGGTAAGCCGCATGAATCTCCGCATGTTTCCCACACCTATTCCGCTGTAATCTAGCAGCTAAAAATAGCTGCTGACGCCGGCGGGCAGCTGCGGGAAACATGCGCTCGTACCAGCGGATACATCCGCAGGTACGAGCGCCCGTGGGCACATAGCCTTAATCTAACTACCATCATTCTGTTCATATAAGAACTGTGGGTAACTATATATAAGTAGACTGTGAGCCCTCGCGGGCAGGGTCCTCTCTCCTCCTGTACCTGTTTATGCCTTTGTATTGTATACGATTATTGTACTTATCTATATATACCCCTTTTCACATGTAAAACGCCATGGAATAACTGGCGCTATAATAATAATAATGTGTGTTTGTGTGGATTTTCTACAGGTTCTCCCCACACTTCAAAGACATACAGATAGGGAATTTACATTGTGAGCCCCAATGGGGACAGTGATGATCACGTTTGTACAGCACTGCGGAATTAATAGTGCTATATAAGTGATTACAATATGTCTATCTATCTATATATGTATGTCTGTATTTTTTTTTGTATGTATGCCTGCACAGAGTTTGCATACATATTTATGTGTACATAGTTGCAATAATATAGAAGTCTGGTGACGTCTCTGTGTATGTATGTGCATGTCAGGCAGCGCCACACGTGTTACAATGTGTCACGGCTTCAGCCTTCATTGCAGATGAGCTGGGGGGTAGGTATTTAATAGAACATGTCTGCCCGGGGTGTGTCCCCTCCTCTATAATGACACATGCAGCTGTCCGCATCATCTATTTTTGCACCGAGCTTCTGGAATGTCCCAGTCACCGCATTACTCATGTTCCCTATGACTTTCCAGAAAACGTCTCTCTGCACACAGCAAATGCAGCAGCCGCACAGCGCAGACAGGGCCTCCGTTATCCATCACATATAGAATTATCTATCTATAGGACGGACATGAAACAGCTATAACCACACAAGACTGCATCTTTCCAGGCGCCACCATCTGCTAAGAAAAACCAAAAAGGCCCAGATACCAAGATAGAAATCCGCCTTATGTCCCTGCTCCTATTACAAAGGGGAAAATAATCAATATTAACATTTTAGATACAATTGAAATAAAAAAAATTTGATAACGCTCATGATATCATTGTCACACGGTGTTGGGCTCTAAGCTTACCAAGTGTCATGGCAGCATCAGACGCTGTTCAGACTACAGACTCTGAAACTCTTCTCTATGCTTTTTCTAGTGCTTCTGAGTTACACAGACAAGCTCAGGCATTGACCAGATATGTTCTTTAGTGATTGGACTCAGCAGGAGTTAATTTGTGGTAGCCTGCTGGTTACCTTTTGGATCACATGTTGCGGTAGACCTATCACAGTTAAGGCCCCGTTACACGCAACGACATCGCTAACAAGATGTCGTTGGGGGTCACAGAATTCATGACGCACATCAGGCCTCGTTAGTGACGTCGTTGCGTGTGACACGTACGAGCGACTGCTAACGATGCAAAATACTCACCAAATCGTTGATACGTCGTCCATTTCCCAAATGTCGTTCCTCGTGCAGGACGCAGGTAGTTCGTCGTTCCTGAGGCAGCACACATCGCTACGTGTGACACCCCAGTAACGACGAACAACACCGTACCTGCGTCCTCCGGCAACTAGGTGGGCGTGACTTCCATTCGGCTGCTCTCCGCCCCTCCGCTTCAATTGGACGCCTGCCGTGTGACGTCGCTGTGACGCCGCACAAACCGAACCCTTAGAAAAGAGGTGGTTCGCCGGCCACAGCGACGTCGCTAGGAAGGTAAGTACGTGTGACGGCTACTAGCGATATTGTGCGCCACGGGCAGCAATTTGCCTGTGACGCACAAACAACGGGGGTGGGTGCTTTCACGAGCGATATCGCTACATGTAAAGCCCCTTTACTCCCAGCCTTTTTAAGATAATAATAATTATTCATTTATATATTAATTCCACAGCGCTTTACATACATTAGCAAAACTGTCCCCACTGGGGCTTACAATCTAAAGTCCCTATCTGTATATTTTTGAATTGTGGGAGGAAACCGGAGTACCCGGAGGAAACCCACGCAAACACGGGGAGAACATACAAACTTCTTTCAGATGGTGTCCTTGGTGGGATTTGAACCGAGGAAGTCTGCACTGCAAGATTGCAGTGCTAACCACTGAGCCACCGTGCCGCCCGGAGCGATTTGTCTTCCCAGGCCGACTATAGCTTTTTGCTAAACCGCTCCGTGTGCTGTTGTGTTCTGCATGTTGCTTGAGGTGCTGTGGAATTCCTCCTTTTATCTGGTGATTTTCTCCCTTCTCTTAGTTTTCCTCCTTATAATTTTTTGTCTGATTACTCTGTATGAGTGTGGCGCCCTGGACTGGCCAGGTCGTCACAGGTGCTACAACACCCACCCCCACCCTGAGACAGGTGCATCAGCCAGACACAAAGTCCTTGTTGCCTCCCTCCAGGGGCTGATGTCCACACCAGGTGGGGTGGAGCCAGGCGGTTGGCCCCACCCACTGAGGAGTTCACAGTCCTGGAGGCGGGAGAAGGAAGTCAGATCAGTGAGTGAAGAGAGTTCAGTTCAGGGAAGTGGTAGGAGAGGAGCAAACTGACCGTGCCCGGGTGTGTGGCCCGGGCACTAAGAGCAAGGTTGGCAGACGGTGGTGGCCGTCTGCAGGAGAGGCAGATCAACGCGGAACCGTAGGACCGGGGACGGGCGGTAGCCCGCCGGTACCGAACCGGGGAGCGAAGTGAAGCCAGCACACTCAGGCAGGGCCTGCGGACCCCGACCAGGCTTGGAGTCGCCATTAGAGGTCAAATCCGTCAGTGACCGGAACCCCAGGGGTTTCCTAACAGCCAAGACCTGATTGAAGGCAACCGTCCAACCAACAGAAGGAAATACAGCTACCGCCACAGCTAGAGTTCCTAGGGCCAGAGCCTGCGGGCAAAAGGGCTCCTCCGGCACATACACACGCTGGGGAGCGGGTTACCGGTGGGAATCCATCGGGACCGAACATACACAAAGGTGCAGGGAAATGCAGCCACCACTAACCGTCCAGGAGAAGCCACAGCAGCCGGCTGCGGGACCCATCCATCCAGCCGTTTGGTTTACCAGAGACTTTGCGTACCTTTGTGGCTGAGTGAGTACTACCGTGCCGTCTGGCACCGCGCTGCGCATTCCAAGCGACCCTGCACCCATCCAACCCTGCCTCCCTGTCATCTCACCGGGCCCCGGGACCACCAACCCCTACCCACGGAGGGGGAAAACAACATCCTAGCTGCTCCCTGCCATCGCTCCCGGGATCCCCGTCACCAGCAGCGGTGGTGCCCAACCTCACCACAACCTGTGGGTGGCGTCACGGACCTAATCCCCAAACCAAACTACCCCCTTTCACTCACGGGCGAGGAGCGCCGCTCGAGTCCCCGGATCCAGCCCACCGCTCGAGCCACCGAGCAGCCATCGCAGCAGCACCGGACCCGAGCGTTAGCGAGCGCAGCACAGCGGCGTCCTTCCCCGCCCGCGACAACTTGGCGTCACGAACAGGATCTTACCGTTCTGCCGGCTGGTAGAAGTGTGCCTTGTGCCCCGCCGGCGGTGTCCAGACGAAAAATTGTAGAATCCGCCATCTTGAGCGCGAAGATTTTCCCGCTCGAGCGTCTTCTCGAGCAGTGGAGGCGCGAAAGCCGAAGCCCCGCCCCTGAAGAGGAGGTGCCGAAAAAAGACCAAGGGGGGGCGGCCTCAAGATGTCTGCGCCCGACGAAGCCACTGGAGGAGTGGCGGTCGCAGCCGCAGCGGCAATCATGGATGAAAATGGGCCAGCCCGTGCTCCGGTCGCACAAGCAGGGGAGGCCGTAGCCCCCGCCATTGCTCAGGTGATGCCGTTCTCCTTGCCCTATGTGCCCGGAGCTACCTGGCTGCCGCAGTACGACGGGAAACCTGATGCTTTACAGGTCTTCCAGAAGAAGCTTAACCCGGTCCTTGAACTGTATCCTTTGACCGATAAGCAACGTGCAGCGGTAGTGCTGGGGCAGCTAACCGGCGCAGCTGAGCAGGAGACGGAGACCTGGACCGAGGGGGACCGGTCCTCCGTGGCCACTATCTTTGAAAAGCTTTAGATTGCCTTCGAGACCCGCACCGAAGCCGAGCTGCGGATGCAGTTTTATCAATGTCGACAGCGTCCTGCAGATAGTATTAGAGACTATGCCTTGCGCCTGCAAACTTCCCTCCGTACGCTGAAGCGGGTGGATACCATTAACTATGCGGACAGCAACAAAATGTTAGTCGAGCAGTTCGTGCAGGGGCTGGGATCCCCGGAGGACCGCAAGCAGCTCCGGCTGTGGGCCCTAGAACACCCTAACGTGGACTTTGCTGTGCTGAAAGAACGGGCTATCAAAGCTCTGCAGCCCCCAGCGTCCGACGTCCCTGAAGCGGCCCCATGGCCAGCTGAGACGGCTCCCATCTTGGTAGCCCCTCCTCTCCCAGCTCCCTCGGCCCCTGCAGCCCCTGGCGGAATGATGGAGGAGCTGGCTGCCCAGGTCCGTCGCATGGATGGAGACCTCGCCAAGATCCTCGCTGCACTCCAGCCTCCGACGAGATCCAAGCCCCCGGGGAGGATGCAGCTCGCCGACAGCCCGGAGAACGTCCCCTGGATGCAGCGGAGAAGAGCCAATGACTCACGGTATGGACCTCCAATTTGTTACAGGTGCAGCAAGCCCGGCCACTACTCCCGACGGTGTCCGTTAAACGAGCAACCCCTGGGGCCAAGGGCCAATCCTCAGGAGTAGAACACAGTGGCCCCCCAGACTGGCGGGACCGGTACATTGGATCCCGTCCCATCATCCCTCTGGCAGTAGACGGCATCCCGCTGATGGCACTCCTGGACACTGGATCCCAGGTAACCACGATACCATACACACTGTATCAGCGGTATTGGGGGGATGATGAACTTTCCCCTCCAGACGGTAGCATGACACTGATCGCGCTGATGGGCTCCCCTTGACCCAAGTGGGATACAAACAAGTGGCCATGACCGTGGGACGGGCTGAACTGCAGCACCAGGGAATGATTGTGATAATGAATGAACCCAGCGACCATAACCCGAAGGTAGTGCTAGGGACTAATGTGATGGAGCACTGCATAAGTGAGGTGCTGACCCTCCTGCAGCAGCTGGCCGCCACCGCAGCAGGAGGCCGACAGAGGGCTGTGCAGCGTGAGATCCGGGCCTTGATGTATCTGCAACAAGCGAACTCAACAGGAGGGGAGATTAGGGGAGTGAGAGTGATGGATGCGGCCCCTTTGATTGTGCCTCCCAGGAGTGAAATGATGATTTGGGGTGCAGGGCAGCGGTAGGTCCCCAGGGGCGTGATTACCCAGCCATGGTAGAGCCCATGCCCTCCGAACACTGGCCCACAGTAATGGCCGCCCGAGGGGCAGTAGACGTTAAAAAGGGGAGAGTGCCCGTAAGGGTGTTAAACTGTGGGGAGGAGGAGGTCAGGCTTCCCCGGTACGCTACCCTTGCCAAGCTGCTTACCCTAGACCCCCACACCATCCAGGAGGCCGTTCCCCCGACCTCATCGCCTTCTGCCAGTCACTACACATCCCCGGAGCGGTTAGATGAGTGGTGTCAAGAGTTACATGTAGGCACTGATGTTACCCCCACACATCACAAAGAAGGGGTATACCGGGTGGTACAGGAGTATGAGCAGGTTTTCAGCAAACATTCACTAGATTTTGGGCGGATTAAAGGAGTGCAACACCACATCCCCACCGGCGAGCATCCCCCCAATAAAGAGAGATACAGACCTATCCCACCCGCACACTACCAATGCGCCAAAGACATGTTGAGGAACATGAAGGAGGCGGGGGGTTATTCGGGAAAGCTGCAGTCCCTGGGCCGCCCCGCTGGTGCTGGTAAAGAAAAAGGATGGCACCATGAGGATGTGTGTGGATTACCGGAAGATTAACCAGATAACGCATAAAGATGCCTATCCTCTGCCCCGTATTGAAGAGTCACTAGCCGCACTGAGAACCGCTAACTACTTCTCCACCCCGGACCTCACCAGTGGGTACTGGCAGGTGGCCATGGCACCCGAGGACCTTGAGAAGACTGCCTTTGCCACACCCATGGGACATGTGAATTCAACAGCATGCCGTTCGGGCTGTGCAACGCCCCTGGAACCTTCCAACGGCTGATGGAATGCTGTCTGGGACATTTGAATTTTGAGACTGTCTTGCTGTACCTGGACGATGTAATTGTATATTCACAGACGTATGAAGCCCACCTGGAGCACCTAACTGAGGTGTTCGCGTCCCTTGCCAAGTACGGGATGAAATTGAAGCCCTCCAAGTGCCATCTATTGAAGCCCAGGGTGCAGTACCTCGGACATGTGGTGGGCGCGGAAGGCGTCGCCCCAGACCCCGAAAAGATCACTGCCATTCAGGACTGGCCGAGGCCAACCACGGTGAGAGAGGTGAGACAGTTCCTGGGTCTGGTGGGCTACTATCGCCGCTTCATTAAGGGGTACACGAAGATGGCCGCCCCCATGCAAGACCTCCTCGTGGGACAGACCAAGGGTGGCAAGTCCCCTGGAACCCCGTTGTCGTGGGAAGAAAAGCATGAAGAGTCCTTCCGTCAGTTGAAGACAGCCTTGACCGGGGAAGAAATCCTGGCGTACCCCGACTACAGTCTCCCGTTCATCCTCTACACCGATGCCAGTAATGTAGGTTTGTGAGCAGTCTTATCCCAGGTCCAGGACGGAAGGGAGAAGGTGATCGCTTATGTTAGCCGGAAACTCCGACCTACAGAAAGGAACCCTGAGAACTACAGCTCTTTCAAGCTTGAGCTCTTAGCACTGGTGTGGGCCATCACTGAGCGATTCCACCATTACCTAGCGGCAGCCAAGTTCACTGCTTATACGGACAATAACCCACTAACCCACCTGGATACAGCTAAGCTGGGTGCATTGGAGCAGCGGTGGGTGGCCAGGTTGGCTAACTATGATTTCACCATCAAGTACCGAGCCGGCCGAAAAAATGCTAACGCAGACGCACTCTCCCGGATGCCCCACCTGTTGGGAGAGGGGCCGGACGATGATGACCTCGAAGAAATCGAGTTGCCTGTGTTCCACCGGCCGCCAGCCGAGAAGTTGCATGTCCAGCAACAACAAGTGAACTTAGATCCGCTGCCCAGCCAAGGGTGGCAAGAAGCCCAGCACCAGGCACCTGCTGTCCGCTTGGTCAAGACCCTGGTGGAACAAGGCTCTGCCGGAATAGACCCTGCCGCCCCCGCCGAGGCCCAACGACTGTGGAGAGAACGAGCCCGGCTGTACCTGTGTCGCGGGCGGGGAGGGCGCTGCGCTCACCACGCTCGGGTCCGGCGCTGCTGCTGCTGCTCGGTGGCTCGAGCGGTGGGCCGGATCCGGGGACTCGAGCGGCGCTCCTCGTCCGTGAGTGAAAGGGGAGTGGTTTGGTTTGGGGATTTGGTCCGTGACGCCACCCACGGGTTGTGGTGAGGTTGGACACCACCGCTGCTGGTGATGGGGATCCCGGGAGCGATGGTAGGGAGCAGCTGGGATGTTGTTTCCCCCTCCGTGGGTAGGGGTTGGTGGTCCCGGGGCCCGGTGAGGTGACGGGGAGGCAGGGTTGGCAAGGTGCAGGGTCGCTTGGCTGCGCAGCGCGGTGCCGGACGGCACGGTAGTACTCACTCAGCCACAAATGGATGCAAAGTCTCTGGTAAAACAAACGGCTGGATGGACGGGTCCCGCAGCCGGCTGCTGTGGTTTCTCCCGGACAGTTGGTGGTGGCTGCCTTTCCCTGCACCTTTTGTGTATCTTCGGTCCCGATGGCTTCCCACCGGTAACCCGCTCCCCAGCGTGTATATGGGCTGGAGGAGACCTTTTGCCCGCAGGCTCTGGCCCTAGGAGCTCTAGCTGTGGCGGTAGCTGTATTTCCCTTGTGCTGGTTGGACGGTTGCCTTCAATCGGGTCTTGGCTGTTTGGAAACCCCTGGGGTTCCGGTCACTAACGGATTTGACCTGTTTAATGGTGACTCCAAGCCTGGTAGGGGTCCGCAGGCCCTGCCGGTTTGTGCTGGCTTCACTTCGCTCCCCAGTTCGGTACCGGCGGGCCACCGCCCGTCCCCGGTCCTATGGTTCCGCGTCGATCTGCCTCTCCTGCAGACGGCCACCACCGTCTGCCAACCTTGCTCTCGGTGCCCGGGCCACGTACCCGGACACAGTCAGTTTGCTCCTCTACTACCACTTCCCTAACTGCACTCGAGCTCTGCACGAGCTTAACTTCACTCCTCACTTCTCTCTCACTTCTCACTACTCTCTGACTTCCTTTTCCCGCCTCCAGGACTGTGAACTTCTCATTGGGTGGGGCCAACCGCCTGGCTCCGCCCCACCTGGTGTGGACATCAGACCCTGGAGGGAGGCAACAAGGATTTGGTGTCTGGCTGATGTGCCTATCTCGGGGTGGGGGTGTTGTGTTGTAGTACCTGTGACGACCTGGCTAGTCCAGGGCGCCACACCTGCACCAGGGGAAGCTGTATCGGGAATTGATCAACCCGAAGACCCATGAGAAGGTTCGCCAGCTGGTGGTTCCCCAGGCTAACGTGCCCACTGTTCTGCAAGCATACCATGACGGTACCGGGCACTTTGGGTGGAAGAAGCTAGAGATGCTGTTGAGGGAACGGTTCTATTGGAGTGGGATGCGGGAGTCGGTAGAGGCCTGGTGCAGGGAGTGTGGTCCCTGCACGCTGAGAAGAAGGGACTAAGCTAGCCAGAAGGCCCCCCTACGCCCAATAATTACCCATCAACCGCTGGAGCTGGTCGCCCTCGACCACGTGAAGCTCACCCCTAACCGAAGTGGGTACACCTACGCTCTGACCATTGTAGACCACTATTCGAGATTCATCGTGGTTGTCCCAGTTAAAGATCTGACCGGGCGTACTGCAGCCAGAGCCTTCCAGGCCTACTTTTGTCGACCACATGGGTACCCGGAGAGGGTGCTGACCGACCAGGGTCCAGCTTTCGAAGCAGAAGTGTTTCAGGAATTCTGCCAGTTTTACGGCTGTAAAAAGATCCGGACCACCCCGTACCACGCCCAGACTAACGGCATGTGTGAAAAGATGAACCATCTGGTCTTGGACCTCCTTAAGGCCCTGCCGTTGGAAGAGCGGAACTTATGGCCGGAAAAGCTGCCCGATCTGGTAGACATGTACAATAATATTCCTAGCAGCTCCACCAAGTGCACGCCCGCGTACCTAATGAGAGCCCGACCAGGCCGGTTGCCGGTGGACCTAGAAATGGATCTGGAAGCTCCAGATGCCCTTCCTTCCACTGCTGACTGGGACGCCCGGCGGAGGGCGCAGTACCGACGAGTCCAAGAATACGTAGAAAAGAACTTGTGCCGGAGTCGGGGACAGCAAGAACAGTGCTTCAACAGGAAGGCCCCTGCCGGGCCCTACCAGCCTGGGGATGTAGTACTGAAGCGAAAGAGAACAACCCATAAGCTGGATGACCAGAGAAGAAGAAGACCCCGTATGTTATACAACCCACTGAATGGGAGAACGGGAAGGCCTACCAGATCAGTCGTGACCTGGGGAAGACTTCGGCCATGGTTTCCAGGGACCACCTGAAGAGGTGCCCACCACCGTTGAGGGTGGCAACTGAAGTTCCGGCCCCCAGACCGGCTGGGGAGAAAGAAAAAGAGGTAATCCACACCATGATGGGCGATTTCCCGGCAGATTGGCCTACGCAGAACGGCGCAGTGATTCTTCCCGTGCTACTGTTCCCACAACCTGTGGAGGAAAAAGAGATGGAAGTAGCCGCCAATGAACCAGTGCCCAGGGATGCACCTGTACCCAGCTCCCCTGTGTCTCCGCCTGCCCCACACGATAGACGGGAAGAGGAACCAGTTGTTTCCTCCGCCCCACTGCCTGTCCCCACTAACAGTGGGCCCCGAAGGTCCACACGCCCCAACCTAGGCCGACCGCCGCTTAGGTACAGGGAGACTACCATTTAGGGGTGTTATACAGTTAGGTCCAGAAATATTTGGACAGTGACACAATTTTCGCGAGTTGGGCTCTGCATGCCACCACATTGGATTTGAAATGAAATCTCGACAACAGAATTCAAGTGCAGATTGTAACGTTTAATTTGAAGGTTTGAACAAAAATATCTGATAGAAATTGTAGGAATTGTACACATTTCTTTACAAACACTCCACATTTTAGGAGGTCAAAAGTAATTGGACAAATAAACCAAACTCAAACAAAATATTTTTATTTTCAATATTTTGTTGCGAATCCTTTGGAGGCAATCACTGCCTTAAGTCTGGAACCCATGGACATCACCAAACGCTGGGTTTCCTCCTTCTTAATGCTTTGCCAGGCCTTTACAGCCGCAGCCTTTAGGTCTTGCTTGTTTGTGGGTCTTTCCGTCTTAAGTCTGGATTTGAGCAAGTGAAATGCATGCTCAATTGGGTTAAGATCTGGTGATTGACTTGGCCATTGCAGAAGGTTCCACTTTTTTGCACTCATGAACTCCTGGGTAGCTTTGGCTGTATGCTTGGGGTCATTGTCCATCTGTACTATGAAGCGCCGTCCGATCAACTTTGCGGCATTTGGCTGAATCTGGGCTGAAAGTATATCCCGGTACACTTCAGAATTCATCCGGCTACTCTTGTCTGCTGTTATGTCATCAATAAACACAAGTGACCCAGTGCCATTGAAAGCCATGCATGCCCATGCCATCACGTTGCCTCCACCATGTTTTACAGAGGATGTGGTGTGCCTTGGATCATGTGCCATTCCCTTTCTTCTCCAAACTTTTTTCTTCCCATCATTCTGGTACAGGTTGATCTTTGTCTCATCTGTCCATAGAATACTTTTCCAGAACTGAGCTGGCTTCATGAGGTGTTTTTCAGCAAATTTAACTCTGGCCTGTCTATTTTTGGAATTGATGAATGGTTTGCATCTAGATGTGAACCCTTTGTATTTACTTTCATGGAGTCTTCTCTTTACTGTTGACTTAGAGACAGATACACCTACTTCACTGAGAGTGTTCTGGACTTCAGTTGATGTTGTGAACGGGTTCTTCTTCACCAAAGAAAGTATGCGGCGATCATCCACCACTTTTGTCATCCGTGGACGCCCAGGCCTTTTTGAGTTCCCAAGCTCACCAGTCAATTCCTTTTTTCTCAGAATGTACCCGACTGTTGATTTTGCTACTCCAAGCATGTCTGCTATCTCTCTGATGGATTTTTTCCTTTTTTTCAGCCTCAGGATGTTCTGCTTCACCTCAATTGAGAGTTCCTTAGACCGCATGTTGTCTGGTCACAGCAACAGCTTCCAAATGCAAAACCACACACCTGTAATCAACCCCAGACCTTTTAACTACTTCATTGATTACAGGTTAACGAGGGAGACGCCTTCAGAGTTAATTGCAGCCCTTAGAGAACCTTGTCCAATTACTTTTGGTCCCTTGAAAAAGAGGAGGCTATGCATTACAGAGCTATGATTCCTAAACCCTTTCTCCGATTTGGATGTGAAAACTCTCATATTGCAGCTGGGAGTGTGCACTTTCACCCCATATTATATATATAATTGTATTTCTGAACATGTTTTTGTAAACAGCTAAAATAACAAAACTTGTGTCACTGTCCAAATATTTCTGGACCTAACTATATGTTGAATGTGTAAATGAGCAAATGAATGAATCAACCGAGTAAATCATCTGATTATCCGTCCGAAGAGAACCGTCCCCGTTGGGACTGGAGTTGTTGTCCCCTGATTAACCATTGATTACCCCCCACCATGCATAAGAAACTGCTTATGGACATGCCTGAGAACTTGCAGGGCACCCACGAATTAGTGTGATTGTAAATATGTTGGGGCATGTTTCCGTTGCCGCCTCCGGAGAGGCTGATTTGGAGGATGGGCCTGGAGGAAAGAGATGGCCCAGGCCCGCCACTACCGCAACCGGTGGCAATCCTCCGGGGGTCAGGGGTTCCCCATGGACGTGGGGTCCCCTGAAGTGACAGCCGGGTGCGAGGCACCGTACCCGTCCCCGCTCGGGCAGCCTGGATCTGGATTGGGGTCAAGGGGTGCTGCCCGCTTCTTAGGGGAAGCATCAGGGCTAGGTTGCTTGGGTGGGAAAGCGGAAGCCGTCCGTTGTTATTAAAAATATAAATATCTATGTGTTTTGGCAACGTTCAAGATGACCTGAAGTGTGCTTAATGTTTACCGTTACATGTTATTTATTATTTTTACAGTTGAAAAGAAAAATAAAACCGGTGATGGACGAACAGCCCGCGGACGGTCTGCATTTAACCAAGGGGGAATGTGGTGCCCTGGACTGGCCAGGTCGTCACAGGTGCTACAACACCCACCCCCACCCTGAGACAGGTGCATCAGCCAGACACAAAGTCCTTGTTGCCTCCCTCCAGGGGCTGATGTCCACACCAGGTGGGGTGGAGCCAGGCGGTTGGCCCCACCCACTGAGGAGTTCACAGTCCTGGAGGCGGGAGAAGGAAGTCAGATCAGTGAGTGAAGAGAGTTCAGTTCAGTTAGGGAAGTGGTAGGAGAGGAGCAAACTGACCGTGTCTGGGTGTGTGGCCCGGGCACTAAGAGTAAGGCTGGCAGACGGTGGTGGCCGTCTGCAGGAGAGGCAGATCGACGCGGAACCGTAGGACCGGGGACGGGCGGTGGCCCGCCGGTACCGAACCGGGGAGCGAAGTGAAGCCAGCACACTCAGGCAGGGCCTGCGGACCCCGACCAGGCTTGGAGTTGTCATTAGAGGTCAAATCCGTCAGTGACCGGAACCCCAGGGGTTTCCTAACAGCCAAGACCTGATTGAAGGCAACTGTCCAACCAACAGAAGGAAATACAGCTACCGCCACAGCTAGAGTTCCAAGGGCCAGAGCCTGTGGGCAAAAGGGCTCCTCTGGCACATACACACGCTGGGGAGCGGGTTACCGGTGGGAATCCATCGGGACTGAACATACACAAAGGTGCAGGGAAAGGCAGCCACCACTAACCGTCCAGGAGAAGCCACAGCAGCCGGCTGCGGGACCCATCCATCCAGCCGTTTGGTTTACCAGAGACTTTGCGTACCTTTGTGGCTGAGTGAGTACTACCGTGCCGTCTGGCACCGCGCTGCGCAGTCCAAGCGACCCTGAACCCATCCAACCCTGCCTCCCTGTCATCTCACCGGGCCCCGGGACCACCAACCCCTACCCACGGAGGGGGAAAACAACATCCCAGCTGCTCCCTGCCATCGCTCCCGGGATCCCCGTCATCAGCAGCGGTGGTGCCCAACCTCACCACAACCCGTGGGTGGCGTCACGGACCAAATCCCCAAACCAAACTACCCCCTTTCACTCACGGGCGAGGAGTCCCCGGATCCGGCCCACCGCTCGAGCCACCGAGCAGCCATCGCAGCAGCGCCGGACCCGAGCGTTAGCGAGCGCAGCGCAGCGGCGTCCTTCCCCGCCCGCGACATGAGCGTGCTGTGTGATAGAGTTTTGGTTTCCCCTGTCTGTCTATCATTGTTGGTGTTTACACACTCCTGTCCTGGATCCCTCCCTGGGGCAGTGAGGGAGGGGATACTAGATCAGGGCTGGTCAGGAACAGAGTCAGGCTGGTGGTTCAGACATCCTCACCATTAGAGGTAACTCTGAGATATGGAACAGCCATATTCCCCCCCCTAGTCTCAGGTTGTCTAGGAGCTCTGGTCCCCACTCTCCCATAGTCACCATGACAATCTTAGGGTAAAAGGCTCAATGACAAACTCTCAGATTTTTTTTTATTGAGAGCCATGATACCAATGAAAAAACTGATTTCTCATCCCTATTGTCATATATATGTCATCCTCATAATATCCATTTTTACATATCAAGAAATTTAAAAAAGTAAAAGACCAAATTGACTAAAGCTAAGAAGGAAAATATAAGTGCAGGATAGAAACTGTGCTGATACATGAGCCAATGAAATCATCATTACCCTGTACACTTATAGCTCACATCCAGCCTATATTACTGGGAGGGACACTCCCTTAAAACTCTATATCAAGGGTTCTGAAAATGGATAAAATATTGAAGACTGCAGGCTGAAATTGCAATTTTATTAACTAAAGGAAATCACCAACTTATGTAAAAAAAATTAAAAAAAAAGGTGTCCTTAGCTTTTCATTTTTTGATTTAAGGAAATGTTTAACCTTTTCATGACCTTGCAATTTTCCATTTTTGAGCTTTTACTTTTTTTTCTCCTCTTCTTCCAAGATCCATAACTATTTTATTTTTCCATCCACATGGTCATATGAGGGCTTGTTTTTTTGAGGGAAGAATTATACTTTTGAACTACATCATTCATTTTATCATGTGATGCAATGGAAAGCAGGAAAAAAAAATAAATGCCAAGTGCATTCAAATTGAAAAAAAATGCAATTCCCAATCTTATTTACCAAATTGACTATATGGTAAAACTAACTGACTTGGTAGTATGATTCTCCTGGACAGTACGAGTACGTAGATACCAAACATGTATAGTTTGTTTTTTTATTTAAATGATGGAAAAAATTCAGAAATTTGTAAGAAAATAATTTTTGCTTTTCGCCCTTTTACATGACCCGTGAGGTTTTCCTTTTTTGGGATACGTGGCTGTCTGAGGGTTTATTTTTTGCGGCCTAACCTAGAGTTTTTACTGATACCATCTTTGGGGATCAAAACATCCCATCTTATTGTATTTTATTGCATTGTTGTGACGCTTAAAGGATTTTAGTATTTTAATTTTTCTTTTTTGGATTCATTTATTTTATAGTTTGATAGATCGGACTTTTTCGAATGCAGCAATACTAAATATGTGTATTTTTTTGTTGTTGTTTTATTCATCATGGAGTAACAAGGGGGTGATTTGAACTTTTGAGGTTTTTTTTATTCTTTTAACTTTTCTTTTTTAACTTTTTACTTTTCTATAATATTATTAAAAACATTTTTTTTCCCATTTTTTTATTGTATTTACTAGACTTCTTCGGGAACGTCAAGCTGCAAACATCATGATCTATGAATGTCGTTCTCAGGAGGATCATCATCACAAAAACAGGGGTCATCAGCTGACATGACAAGTCATTGGTGGCCCCGCGTCAGGGCCGGGCATGCCGATGGGAGCGGAGAATGGCGCGCTCCCCCCAACGCTGGTTAAATTTAACAGGTGCAGGTGGATCTCTGACACATCTTGGCTGATTAAATCAGCTGTCACTTGTGGGGAAAGATGCGGGCTCAGCGTGCAAGCCTTCATCAAAGGCAGGGACATGACCTTTGACATACTGGTACCGCTTTAACTGTAAAGAACCCTTTCCTATTCGCTTTTTTCCACTCGCAGTGAGTACCCCCTGGTCCTTAGTATGGTCTTTGGAAGAAATAAGTCATGTGCAGTCCTTTACATTGACCACACATGTATTTATACAAATAAATGAGATCTCCTCTGAGACGTCTTTTTTCTAAGCTAAACAAATCTAACTTTTCCAACCTCTCCTCATACGGGCGGCCTTCCTCTATTCCTTGTAATAGTCTAGTTGCTGCCTTTCAATCGACTTAAATTCTGAATGTCCTTTTTAAAATGTGGAGCCCAAAACTGGATCCCATATTCCAGATGTGGCCTCACAAGTGATTTATAGAGGGGTAACAATACGTTGGGATCACGGGATCTGATCTCTTTTTATACACCCTAGAATCTTGTTTGCTTTAGCAGCTGCTGCCTGACATTGAGTGCTGCTGCTCAGCTTATTTGTAATGAGAATACCCAAGTCCTTCTCCTGTTCTGTAGTCCCGAGTTTACTTCCATTTAATGTATATGCAGCTATAGGATTATTCTGTCCTAGGTGCATTACTTTACATTTATCAACATTAAATCTCATTTGCCAAGTATCTGCCCATTCTGACATCCATTTGTGGAGCTGCGCAGCGTAGATTCCACAACTGTATAGTGGCCATCAAAGTTTCCACAGTATGAAAAGTAGCCAGTATAAATCTAAAAGGAACAATCCAGCAAAGGGATAATATAATAACAACCAAACAACCACACCGGGGTGAACAGAACGATAACCACTATATCCTGCAGCAAACGTTAGAAATGTGTAAAACAAAATATTAAGTGAAGATTCATTGTAAGACCAATCAATAAGAACAGAAAAATCTAATATAACATGAATATAATAATGTTACTATCGATTTATTCTCATTTCAGTAATAAAAATATTGCCTGTCACAAACCAATATCCCACCCACTATGAGTATATAGTAATGTTCAATATTGCTGTTATAAAGAGCAATTACATGCAGACATAACAATTCTTGTGCATTCCCTCGTCTGGTCTTAACCTTATCATAGGTATATCCTTATACATAGGAGCAGTATTATAGTAGTTATATTCTTGTACATAGGGGCAGTATTATAGTAGTAATATTTTTGTACATAGGAGCAGTATTATAGTAGTTATATTCTTGTACATAGGGGGAAGTATTATAGTAGTTATATTCTTGTACATAGGGGCAGTATTATAGTAGTTATATTTTTGTACATAGGGATCAGTATTATAGTAGTTATATTCTTGTACATAGGGGGCAGTATTATAGTAGTTATATTCTTGTACATAGGGATCAGTATTATAGTAGTTATATTCTTGTACATAGGGGGCAGTATTATAGTAGTTATATTCTTGTACATAGGGGCAGTATTATAGTAGTTATATTCTTGTACATAGGGGCAGTATTATAGTAGTTATAATCTTGTACATAGGAGCAGTATTATAGTAGCTATATTCTTGTACATAGGGGGCAGTATTATAGTAGTTATATTCTTGTACATAGGGGCAGTATTATAGTAGTTATATTCTTGTACATTGGGGGCAGTATTATAGTAGTTATATTCTTGTACATAGGGGCAGTATTATAGTAGTTATATTCTTGTACATTGGGGCAGTATTATAGTAGTTATATTTCTCTACATTGGGGCAGTATTACAGTAGTTATATTCTTGTACATAGGGGCAGTATTATAGTAGTTATATTATTGTAAATAAGGGGAAGTATTATAGTAGTTGCATTTTTTTATATCGGGGGCTATATTATAGTAGTTATTCTTGCACATAGGGAGCAGTATTATAGTAGTTATATTCTTGTACATAGGGGGCAGTATTATAGTAGTTATTCTTGTACATACCGGACAGTATTATAGTAGTTATATTCTTGTACATAGAGGGCACTATTATAGTAGTTATTCTTGCACATAGTTGCCATTATTACTGAGTTTTATAATACTGTACATTGGGGCAGTAGTTATAGCATTCCATACAGAGAGCTGTGTTGTGGTTATTGTTACCCTTCTTTCCTACGGGCACCTTGGCAG
This sequence comes from Anomaloglossus baeobatrachus, assembly GCF_048569485.1. Lineage (NCBI taxonomy): Eukaryota > Metazoa > Chordata > Amphibia > Anura > Aromobatidae > Anomaloglossus > Anomaloglossus baeobatrachus. Next base: position 898,459,571 of record NC_134353.1, on the reverse strand, counting down.
CTCGTATACAGATAATTACTCAGAACATGTTCACAATATGAACTGGAATAATCTCCCCCAGAATAAGAATCTGAGCTCTGTCTTGAGACATGATTGTTGCGAGCATTCAGAACTATAGATATTTAATAAAAAAATCATTTCGCAAATGATCTCCGCCATGTATCAGATGAATGAATTTTGCATCCTTAATTATTTTAGTCCTGACTCTAATTGCTCTTCATTGTCGTTACATGACTAATGATTGCACAACTAACAAATTAAGCTAATTATTAGAAAGACAATAAAAGCTTGTATACTAAAAAATATGCAAATAAAAGATCAAATTATACCCCCATATTTCTACTTACCATCTCCCTTTACCCTTGGGTCTCTTTGGAGGAAGTTAAGCCCAGAACTTCCAGCATCCAAGCCATTGCACCTCAAGGTCTGATCAATACTGGCTTCGGTAGTTGGACATGTTTGGTTAGTACTAGCTGTGGATTTTGAAGCTGTGGCTTTAGTATCCATATTGTCACTTGTGCAACCCTCACAAGTACGGCTCATGCAATGCAAAAATGACATGGGTGGAAGGCTGTGACTGCGAAATTCCCCGTGTTCATAAACTCTACCACCATCGCGATGATACTCCGGAATAGGAGAGAATTCCAAGGAAGAGTCCCCACTTGATTTTAATGGTGGGCTGGATCCATTCTTTTGCTCTTTTCTTCTGCTTTTGGCCAATTCCAAAAATGATGTAACCCTCTTTGGAGATGATCCCTGTAGATCTACTACTTGACCTTCACTTAATTTAACGGGACAACTCATCATACGTTCCAGAGAACCTAGGCGATTTGAAGGACTCTTGTCCAAGCTGCGGTCATAACTTCGTGAACGTTGTCTACCTGTATTGAAGTTTGGTGGTGACACATTGACATAGACTTGCCCTTCGATTGTGTCCGACTTGGATCTTTCAATGAGAGGTTTAGGATCATTTGTGTCTGAACTGGTCTGAGGCTGTTGAAAAAGGAAATACTCTGTTGGCTGTACAGGGCTCCCCTTGGTATGGTCATCTGAACAACTGGTAATTGAAGAACCTGCCGGACTGGGAGAAGATTGAGATGACAAGTCACACGTAACCAATTTATAATAATTTTGAGTAGCCACCACAAGCCTTGCCTGGCTTTGGAAACAAGAAGTTAGTTCTGAACTCTCTCCATTACATTGCACCGAGTCACAGTTGAGATGATATGAGTTACAATTAGCATCCAGCTCAGGCGAAGATGAGTGATGGTGGCAACCACATAGCTTGCCTGAAGCCTCGTGAACATGTGAGTCACAAGACATTTTAGATTCTGTGGGTGAACTCTGCAGATCAAGGTAGAACGCACCTGTGTCTGGGTGACTACAAAATGAAGAGTCGCATGAGAGACTGCCAGAATTTAGATTGGACCTAGGTTGTCCATTCATCTTGTTATACAATGTACTGAAATTAACAAGGATCCCGTCTGAGCTATTGCAGGAGGAGTCACTCACGTAGCTCACCTGCTGGTCCATTTCTGACTGGCTTGAGGCACTGTAACATCTGCAGTGCCTCAATGAGTTTGAACCATTACAGGTACACTCTCTGCTTTGGAGAAAATCCTGGTTTCCTAAATCTGAGCTTTGATTCCAATCCAGAGTAAAGCTAGGACCACCATGAAGATTCCAAGACTGGTCCTCAATGATCGATGAACCTGGGTTTCCATTTGTTCCCTTCTGCAAATCATCAGGTGAAGTCTTTTCTTCTTGTCCATCCATAAGTCCCGGTCTTCCCGTCAAAATCCATGGCTTCACAACAGGTGGATTATCATGGAGGTGGAATGGGGGCAAGGACAGATCTTGAAATTGAAAGCCTGTTTTTGCTCCATCTAAAGTGCTATGGAGATGGAAGGACTTTTCTCCCTCACTTCCACTTGATGTGTTACTTTCATCTTCATCGTTTGGAAGGAATGGGTTATGTCGCTTTCTAGTGACTGGTGCTTGCCAATCTTCTTCCTTTTTGCCCCTTTCTTTCACCGATGGTTCAGATGTTTGGATTAAACTGCTGTAGACCAATGAGTCAGCCTGCGATAGGTCCCGTTCTGGTAGAGAAGTAGTTCTAGTAATGCCAAGGTCATTCTTGCTGTATGAATGGGATCTGTTGGCGGTTGGACAGCATTGTCTATCTGGTACTTGGCAGTGCACCAGTGGGATATGATGCACTATTAAGGTTTCTCCAGCAAGTTTGGGTGGGCTATCCATAATGACACTGGTCTCCTTTTAGGACATTGGGTATTCTCACCGACTGGAGGTTGGAGAAAGGTCGTACATATTAAATGTGAAGACACCTGAAAATAAAAAAGAAATAAATGGGCATTATTGATCATCGTCCAAAGAGGTTTTATCTCTGGTCATCAGCACCCTGCATATACATTGTATTTGTTGGAGTAGTAACCAAATTTTGTGACATAAAATATAGACATCACCTGAGTTTAGAGATTCCATCAAATACCAAGGACTTTTTACTTTTAGACACATATCAACTGTACACAATCCTTTATCTCTACGGCTGCAGTTTTATGGGTTGGAGCAGGTTTATTATTACAGTTTTACACTTGGATAGCCTAAAATAAGACCAGGCAGACAGAAGACGCGCCAAGTTCATTACAGGGGCACACAATGCACACATTTGTCATATTTTTATGGTAGCATAAAAAATTCATCAACTCAAAAGGAACTTTTAAAGACCTAGTGTTGGCATTATGCCAACTAAGATACATGAGTTTTCTGGTTTTTATCCCTTTGGACTGATCTGACCTTTATTGCTGGGGTGCTTGGGTTGCATCTATAGAGTTGCTGCTGCCTGGAGGACAATAAGCCTAATTGTCATGATAGGTACGGTGAAGTGTCAAGCGAGTAGAGAAAGGTAAGAAAAGGGGACCCATGCATCTAGGGAAGGGGGAGATGGTGACCCCTGACAAAACCTATTGCTGGTTCCTGGGGTCCCTCACCACCCTAGAAAGGTTCCACACCTAGGCACCGAGCCGGATACCTGACCCTAGGTATACCTTGTGCTGGACCCTAAATAGGGAACAGGTCGGGATGAATTCTTTGTCAACCCTACTAAATGCTAAAGGAAGACACAAGGAGGACACATGGAGGGGGGGGGGCATGACCTACTTATCCACAGATGACTCAGGCATGAGTTCAGCAAAACTTCCACAATGATACTACAGATGAGTGCAGGCCACCTGCTTGCAACCAGAGCTAGAATGAGCTGAACAAGATCACCCATCCTGGGGAGAATGGAGTATTTAGCACCAAGAAAATACTGATGATCAGCATCTGGATGGAAAGAGAGTGCCTGCTGAGTCCAAAAGAGAAAGAGATGAATCCAGCAGGAAAGTTACCTAGAATAATGAATACTACAGGAACAATAGAAAGTCGGAGCATTTTGAGCAGCCAAACACTGTGATCTTCTATTGCCAGAAACAACATGACTCTCTGCCACCCGTGACACACCCGTGGCACTAATACTCTGTGTCAGGACCCGAGAGGGACAAAATCAGATTTAGATATGTTGTCAAGCATAATTGGGAAAGGGTCCAGGAGGTCCATCAAAACAAACAAGCAAGAGATCTTGGGCAAACTAGTAGGGCTGAGCTGAGCAAAGTGTGGCCCACGGGTCACATCCGATTCAACAGCAGCTCCTTTCCAGCCCATGGAATGAGGCACCCAAAATGATGAAAACAGTGGACCACAAGGCACACCAAGCAGAAGCCCGCCACGTATAGTATCTCAATTTCACAAGTATATGCAACTTGAGAACCCAGAAACTAGTGAATACAATAGTGGAGGAGCTAGCCTTGTGGGGGACATAATATTGTGTTAGGAAATTATGGTGGCTTGTAACTTGTGTAAGGGCCATCACACTGTGTGAGGACATAAAACTTGTGTGAGGGCATCATACTGTGCGTGTAGGGGGGTGGGTCTATTATGGTGTAAGTGGGGAGGCTGTCGGTCCACCATATTGTATGTGGGGAGCTGTGGGAGCCATTATACTGTGTGTGGGGAGCTATGGAGTCCATCCTACTGTTTGTGGGGTACTGTGGGGATTATGCTGTTTGTGGGGCGATGTGGACTCCACCATTCTCTATGGAGCTCTGTGGGATTCATCATGCTGTTTGTGCGGAGCTGTAGGTCCATCTTAATGTGTGGGGTCCATAATGCTGTGCATAGGGAGCTGTGGGGTCAACTATGCTGTGTGGGTAGCTGTTAGGTTCATCATGCTGTTTGTGGAGAGTTGTGTTTCCTTAATAAAGTGTGGGGTCCATCATGTTGTGTATGGGGAGCTGTGGGGTCTATTATGCTGTTTGTGAGCTCTTATGGGGTCCATTATGCTGTGTTGTGGGTCTATCATACTGTGTGGGGGTGACTGGGGACATCATATTGTGTGTGATGGCTTCATACTGTGTGAGGGGAGCTGTTAAGGGAGAGGGTCTACATAAAAACAGCAGAATGATTTACTGCTTTGTATATACTTTATAAAAAGCAGTAAATTATATGGCTTTGATAAGCCGCTGACCTGTATTAGCAGCAGCAGCTAGTTACTATACTTAAAGTGGTTGTCCTTTACATAAAATGCCCTTTATAAATATCAATTTAACCACTTTTTTAATTTGCTTTATTTTTCAAATACCCTACTGTTCTCCCTTTCCAGCTAATCCCTATAATTGTTTTTTTTTTCTATAGTTCATGATATGTTTCATTTGAGGGGGATGGCCTTGCACTCATTTGTCTGTAGCTTCTATCACCCTTCCTGGAATAGGAGGTCATCAGGGGGCAGCGCTGCGGTCACTACAACCTCTGCGGGGGGCCATATATACCAGGACAGGAGACATACCAGGATTACCAGGATGGGAAAATATTTACCAGAATGGGGGACATGTATACCTGGATGTGGGAAATTTCCCAGGATGGGGTACATATTTACCAGGAAGGAGCCTAGGATGGGGGAAATATATACTAAGTTGGGAACATATATACCAGGATGGGTGACAATTTTACCAGGATGGGCTGGCACATACATGGCGTATACATATACCAGGATGAGGGCCATATTTACCAGGATGGAGAACATATTTGTCAGGATGGAGCCCAAGAGGGGAGATATTTACCAGGAAGGAGACCAGTATTGGGTACATTAGAACAGGACGGGGGACATTACTTGTATGTCTATATAGGATTTAGATATATGTGTACATACATCTGACCACCAAGGGGAGGGGTGGGGGGCCAGGTCCAAATTTTGCACAGGGGTCCATAAAACAGCTTCTGTCCCAACCGCCTCATTCACTGAAATGAGATGTCATCAGGGGTTGGTGCTGCGGTCACTACAGCCTCTGTCACCTCAATCCTCTGATGATATCTGGAGTGAAATATGGTGATGGAGGCAGGGTGAAGTGACAGCAACTTCTATTGCAGCCACACAGCTCCTGTCCCCACCGCCCCACTGAAACGAGATGTCATCAGGGGTCGGTAACAGATGCACAGGCACTGGCCCCTTGGGAAAATTAATTTCCCCCTCTACGCACTAGAGTGTCTTGGGGTTAATCGGGAGAATAGTCAGAAGAACATAGTAGATAGGTCAAAACATAGGATTTCAATACATCTTGTAAAAAAAAATCCCACCCACAGTCATCATCTAAATGTCAAAAGTTACAACAGTTCATTCACAAAGAAAATGGTGAATGCAATAACGTAACATAAAGCCTCTGAAATCATTTTAACCAACAAGTGCTACTTATCATCATCAAACTCAGTAACTCACCCATGTTGGGGCGAGAGCCCGACTGCTCGTGTGGCACCCATGACATGTGGAAACAAACTGAAGCCAGGAATAGACCATGACAACAGAAAACAGGCATCTCCCGTCCGGCTAAACAACTGTCTCGGAGGAAAATAGGAGGAGATCCTAAAACTGGAGTGAAAACACCCAGCTAAGATTCTGACCAAGACAGAGGTAGGAGGAGACCCAGCAGACAGACGATAAGTTATACTCAGCTGAGCCACTGGCCAAAATTAGAAAAGGAGAAGACAACCCATCAACAGATGAAGACAACCCCTCAACAGATGAAGAAGAAAAAGGAGAAGACAACCCATCAACAGATGAAGAAGACAAAGGAGAAGACAACCTATCAACAGATGAAGACAAATGAGAAGACAACCCATCAACAGATGAAGATAAAGGAGAAGACAACCCATCAACAAATGAAGAAGAAAAAGGAGAAGACAACCCATCAACAGATGAAGAGACAACCCATAAACAGATGAAGAAGACAAAGGAGAATACAACCCATCAACGAGATGAAGAAGACAAAGGAGAAGACAACCCATCAACAGGTGAAGACCTAAAGATTAGCTATACTATTGAGCAGGAGGGGATAGAAAAGAAGAGCATATACTCAACCCAAGACACCGCTGGATATACATCTGTGTACCTACCATCATAGTGCGTGCAACTATGGGACCCCCTGCACTTAGAAGTTAGGTACCATTGGTGATATACTGGATAATCTCTAGCAAAAACTAAAAAAAGAAAAAATAATAAATAAAGAATTAAATACGAGAAAAACTAAAATGAAAATAATCATAATCTGATACATCTGATAATCAACAGAAAAGAAAACAAAACATAATAAAGAATTAAATACAAAGAAAAAGTAAAATGAAAATAATTATAATCTGATACATCAGATATAATCAAAAGAAAATAAATAAATAAATAAATACATACAAAGAAAAAGTAAAATGAAAATAATCATAATCTGATGCATCTGAAAATCAACATAAAAAAACATAAAAAAAGAAAAAATAATGAATTAAATACAAGAAAAAGTAAAAATGAAAATAATCATAATCTGATACATCTGATAAACAACAAAAAAAAAGAAAATATAATAAAGAATTAAATACAAAGAAAAAGTAAAATGAAAATAATCAATCTGATACATCTGATAATAAAAAAAAGAAAGAAAAAATAAATAAAAAATTAAATACAAGAAATAGTAAAATTAAAATAATAATAATCTGATACATCTGAACTAATTTGCTGCTGAATATTGTCAAGGTAGAGTGGGGTCTTCTTTATTAGAAGTTTAAAGGGTCACCATCATTTTACTTTCTTTTAACACATCAATAGTACACGTGATAATAAGAAACTTTGTAATATATCTTATTAAAGAAATCTGCATCTTCCTCTTTCTGGATTGATTTATTAATTCTGAAAAGTCTGAGTTTATGGGTAAAATCTGTCTTCAGTGAAAACAGATATTCCCATTACTTAGAAAGGAGATGACTGTTGGTGCTCATAATGTTCTATGGAACTTGCTGTAGAATGTCTATGTCAACCTCCGGCTCCTCCCTCCTCCATAGAATTTTAAAAGTACAAACTGTCATCTCCTATCTCAGTAATATGAAAAGCACCGAGGAGTTTAGGTTCTATTGATTCTTTGCCCCTTCCAATCACTTTCCAGGGACTAATTCCTCCTTATCTTTTTTTTTGTAAAAATGTAATTTCTCAGTCCACATTGGTCCTCCATAAATAATAATAATAATAATAATAATCTTTATTTCTATAGCGCCAACATATTCTGCAGCGCTTTACAATTCAGGAGGATCATATACAAACAAGTAATAGTTATAGAGGATACAATATTTAAAGGGAAAAAAGGCAACCCTGCTCGTGAGAGCTTACAATCTACAATGAGATGGGGGGGGGGCAAGGTACAAGTGCTTATTTACAGTGACAATCCAGCCATCTCAAGGAAATGGGGGATAGATAATGGCTTCCTGGACCAGTTGGCCAGAGCCTTGAGATGCATTTGGGTGGCATGGAGTTTGACGTGGGGTTATTTTCTGATAAGTTGTGGAGGCATTAGGTGAAATTAGTTCGGCTAGGGAGTGTGATAGGCCGCCCTAAAATATATATTCTCACCAGCCACTAACAATGGGGTTAAACCCCTATCTCTAACAGCCTAATCACATCCCCCAGGTCTGCTTTTATTGTATATACCCCTTGCCCACTATGGGGTCAGAAGCACACTGAAGGCTATAGGAGTCAGGGCAAGAACTTTAGGTAAATCCATCATCTATAATGAGCAGAAAAGATACTAAAAAAAGAGGTCACACAATGTGGATAAATATAAGAAGATTTATGATGACCGATAAGGAATAAATGCTATAACTTGAGAAGGCAACATTGATAGACATGGACTAGCAGGTACACCTGCCTGATTTTCTGGAAAAAATAAGAATTATATCACCAAAACTAGCGGAGATACTCCTTACCAGAAGAACAATTAGTATGGGGACACTGGAACCATAAACCACCAAAGACTGATTGATACAGCTATAATGTTAAACGGAATTTATCAGCAGGTTTTTGCTATGTAATCTGAAGATAGCATGCTGTAAGGGTTAAAACACAGATTTCAGCTAAGAGTGTCTTATCAAGGTTTATCTGCAAAGTTTGTTTTAGCACCAGGAGATTATCATTGCTTGCACTGCATTGCCTCATGCCATTAGTGTGGCACACCCCCTGCCATGCTTAGCAGCTCACTGTCTATAGAAATTGTACATAGAGAGCCTGGGTGGGCGGGGGCAGCTATCTCAGCTCTATTGTGATTAGCAGCTGACTGTCTATAGACCTTGGACATAGAGAGCCTGGTGTGGGCGGGGGCAGCTATCTCAGCTCCATTGTGATTAGCAGCTCACTGTCTATAGACATTGTATATAGAAAGCCTGTTGTGGGTGGGGGCATCTATCTCAGCTCTATTGTGATTAGCTGATCACTGTCTATAAACATTGTACATAGAGAGCCTGGTGTGGATGGGGGCAGTTTCCTCAGCTCTATTGTGATTAGCAGCTCACTGTCTATAAACATTGTACATAGAGAGCCTGGTGTCGGCGGGGGCAGTTTCCTCATCTCTATTGTGATTAGCAGCTCACTGTCTATAAACATTGTACATAGAGAGCCTGATGTGGGTGGGGGCAGCTATCTGAGCTCTATTGTGATTAGCTGCTCACTGTCTATAAACATTGTACATAGAGAGCCTGGTGTGGGCAGGGGCAGCTATCTCAGCTCTATTGTGATTAGCTGCTCACTGTCTATAAACATTGTAAATAGAGAGCCTGGTGTGGGCAGGGACAGTTTCCTCAGCTCTGCTGCATTGCTAAATCTAAAGGGGGCTTTACACGCTGCGACATCGCTAACTATATATCGTTGGGGTCACGGTGTTTGTGACGCACATCCGACTCCGGTAGCGACATTGCAGCGCGTGACACGTATGAGCGACCGTAAACGATCGCAAAAGAGGTCAAAATCGTTTGCCACGGAGAGGTTATTCTGAAACCAAATATCGTTTTTTGGGCACTAGCAATGTTGTTCCTCGTTCCTGCGGCATCACACATCGCTATGTATGACACCGCAGGAACGAGGAACATCTCCTTACCTGCGTCCACCGGCAATGTGGAAGGAAGGAGGTGGGCGGCATGTTCCGGCCGCTCATCTCCGCCCCTCTGCTTCTATTGGCCGGCCGCTTAGTGACGCCGCAGTGACGTCGCTATGACACCGAACGTGCCTCCCCCTTAATGTTCGCTACGGCAGCGATCAACACATAGCGCACGTACGACAGGTGCCGGTGCTATCGCGCTCGACATAGCTAGCAAACGCTAGCGATGTCGCAGCGTGTAAAGCGGCCTTAAAACCTCTGATTGTGTCAGATCCGCTACACCCAGTAATCTAAGTGATACATAGATGGATTCAGGGTCTCTGTCCCCACATCATGCTGCTCTCAGATGAGGTAGCAAAAACCTGCTGACAGATTCCCTTAAAGAGTAGATGGAAAAATGCACCTGTCTCAGAGACAAGTGGTAGAGATGCCATGCCGAAAACCAAATACAAACCCTTTAAACTGTTACATCCATATATCAAAACTCTGCTGACCAGGATTAAAAAGGAATAAAGCCAAGAGTCAGAAACAAAGACATCTAATACATTTGCATATACTAAAAAAAAAAACAGACCTACTGCCCAAGATGATGATGATGGAGAAAAAGAAAAAGATGAGGAAAGAAATTCACCCACCTGAGCCAACGACCAGGACATGGAGAACATGAGTCCTATCTAAGCACCAAGGAGCAAACTAGAAATGATGCCTGATATTGAGTGATGTGATTAGATGAGAATGTGACCCAGCAGTCACCCGTCTATTATACACTACAGTCAGGTATATGAGAATGACGGACACATTACAGCCGCTGTATTCACACCCGCAAATATGTCACTAATTCTAATGCACATTGTTACGTAAATCATGCTCAAGATTGGAAACAATTCCTGGAGAGCGTCAGGTTTTCTTACATTAAATTACTATAAAGACATTTCTTAAAATACAAATACAGCTCTATTGTGATTAGCTGCTCACTATCTATAAACATTGTACATAGAGAGCCTGGTGTGGATGGGGGCAGTTTCCTCAGCTCTATTGTGATTAGCAGCTCACTGTCTATAAACATTGCACATAGAGAGCCTGTTGTGGGTGGGGGCAGCTATCTCAGCTCTATTGTGATTAGCTGCTCACTGTCTATACACATTGTACATAGAGAGCCTGGTGTGGATGGGGGCAGCTATCTCAGCTCTATTGTGATTAGCAGCTCACTGTCTATAAACATTGCACATAGAGAGCCTGGTGTGGATGGGGGCAGCTATCTCAGCTCTATTGTGATTAGCTGCTCACTATCTATATACATTGTACATAGAGAGCCTGGTGTGGATGGGGGCAGCTATCTCAGCTCTATTGTGATTAGCTGCTCACTATCTATAAACATTGTACATAGAGAGCCTGGTGTGGATGGGGGCAGTTTCCTCAGCTCTATTGTGATTAGCAGCTCACTGTCTATAAACATTGCACATAGAGAGCCTGTTGTGGGTGGGGGCAGCTATCTCAGCTCTATTGTGATTAGCTGCTCACTGTCTATACACATTGTACATAGAGAGCCTGGTGTGGATGGGGGCAGCTATCTCAGCTCTATTGTGATTAGCAGCTCACTGTCTATAAACATTGCACATAGAGAGCCTGGTGTGGATGGGGGCAGCTATCTCAGCTCTATTGTGATTAGCAGCTCACTGTCTATAAACATTGCACATAGAGAGCCTGGTGTGGATGGGGGCAGCTATCTCAGCTCTATTGTGATTAGCTGCTCACTATCTATATACATTGTACATAGAGAGCCTGGTGTGGATGGGGGCAGTTTCCTCAGCTCTATTGTGATTAGCTGCTCACTATCTATATACATTGTACATAGAGAGCCTGGTGTGGATGAGGGCAGTTTCCTCAGCTCTATTGTGATTAGCAATAGGCTTTTTGCAGGCACTGAACACCCAAAATATTCCTCTAAGGAAACAATGTTTTGTTCTGCATACCGATGTCATCATTAAGACAACGCTCCAGACAAACCTCTCACCTTTATCTCTATTTTCATTGCATTCAATAACAGACTGAACAATTGAGAGGAATATTGGATTAAAGCAATTAATTGTATTTCAATGTTTCCATTTATTGAGCTGTGGGTTTATCATGTACAGTGCCTTCATCTCCAGAGTCCTCTATGTACGGGACTGTCAGAAAAATATCCCATAAGAACACGTCTTATAATCACATATCCAAGCGCGGCAACAGAAAGCTTCCATCAGTCCTTACACCTGGTGATGGTCTAATATAACAAGATAAAGCGGATAAATAGCAGCATAAAATATAACACTGCACAGATTTCATATTCTCTCTACTCATGAAATATACCGTCCTCTATATACAAGAATATAACTACTATAATACTGCCCCCAATGACGAAGAATATAACTAAAATTCTTCCCCCTATGTACGAGACAATAACTACTATAATACTGCCCCTATGTACAAGGATATAACAACTATATATACAAGAATATAACTACTGTACTATAATACTGCCCCTATGTACAAGGATATAACAACTATATATACAATAATATAACTACTAAAATACTGCCCCTTTGTACGAGTATATAACTACTGTAATACTGCCAAATATGTAATTGAATATAACTACTATAATACTGCCCCTATATACAAGAATATAACTACTATAATACTGATTCCTATGTACAAGAATATAACTACTATAATACTGCCCCCTATGTACAAGAATATAACTACTATAATACTGCCCTCTATGTACAAGAATATAACTACTATAATACTGCCCCTATATACAAGAATATAACTACTATAATACTGATTCCTATGTACAAGAATATAACTACTATAATACTGCCTCCTATGTACAAGAATATAACTACTATAATACTGCCCCTATGTACAAGAATGTAATTACTATGATACTGCCCCTATGTACAAGAATATAACTACTATAATACTGCCCCTATGTACAAGAATATAATTACTATAATACTGTCCCTATGTACAAGAATATAATTACTATAATACTGCCCCTATGTACAAGAATATAATTACTATAATACTGTTTCCTATGTACTAAAATATAACTACTATAATACTGCCTCCTATGTACTAAAATATAACTACTATAATACTGCCCTTATGTACAAGAATATAACTACTATAATACTGCCCCTATGTACAAGAATATAACTACTATAATACTGCCCCTATATACAATAATATAACTACTATAATACTGCCCCTATGTACAAGAATATAACTACTATAATACTGCCCCTATATACAAGAATATAACTACTATAATACTGATTCCTATGTACAAGAATATAACTACTATAATACTGCCCCCTATGTACAAGAATATAACTACTATAATACTGCCCCTATGTACAAGAATATAACTACTATAATACTGCCCCTATGTACAAGAATATAATTACTATAATACTGCCCCTATGTACAAGAATATAACTACTATAATACTGCCCCTATGTACAAGAATATAATTACTATAATACTGCCCCTATGTACAAGAATATAATTACTATAATACTGCCCCTATGTACAAGAATATAACTACTATAATACTGCCCCTATGTACAAGAATATAATTACTATAATACTGCCCCTATGTACAAGAATATAATTACTATAATACTGCCCCTATGTACAAGAATATAACTACTATAATACTGCCCCTATGTACAAGAATATAATTACTATAATACTGTGTCTTATGTACAGGAATATACTATAATTCCGTAACACTAATCTTTTTCCAGACAGGAAACAAATGTTGAGTCTGTGTGATACGCTATATACATATATTTATATACAATACAGGATCTATAAATGGAAATGCTAAGACTCCTGCACGTTCCTTGGAAATTATGTCACAAAGTCTGCCTGTAATAGAATCCAGTATATGCAGTGAGGAATGTCTGGGATATTCTCTCGTTTTGTCTGAGGATCTATTGTTACTAAATAGGGACTTATTTTGATCAGAAAAAGTTTATGCAAAATTTACAGTTGCGCAGCGACAAACAATCCAGTAATCTGACACGTATAAACAACTCTTGTGCATATGTTACTATATACAGTATTACTGAGTGTGCCGTGCGCCATTATACACTACATTTAACTACAATCTGCACTGTAAGCCATCAACATTTTTAACTGGTTTCACTTAGATTTTGTCCTACTTTTTTGTTGTGTTTTGTAAAACACAATAAGTGTTGCTACCAGGAAACCATCAACAAGTAGGTTTGCTCATGCTGCATCTTGGTATAGTATTAGTTTCATTCTCTTCATGGGTTATAAGAATATACTGTTTTATTATCACAGGAAATTCTGATATAAACCAAAAAAAGTAAGTAAACCTGTGATATCCTTTTTTTGTTTGTTGTACATTGTTTGCCTGTTAGTAATCAGATCAGTGGTGGTCCGAGTCCTGAGACCACAGCTAAACACCCAGAAAACCCTGCGGGTTGTGCAGAGCTCAGGAGGCAGGAGCACACACATGGTTCTTCCCTGAGCATGCACACAGCTCCTCCCTCAGTGCACACACAGCTCCTCCCTCAGTGCACACACAGCTCCTCCCTCAGCGCACACACAGCTCCTCCCTCAGCGCACACACAGCTCCTCCCTCAGCGCACACACAGCTCCTCCCTCAGCGCACACACAGCTTCTCCCTCAGCGCACACACAGCTTCACCCTCAGCGCACACACAGCTCCTCCCTCAGCGCACACACAGCTCCTCCCTCAGCGCACACACAGCTCCTCCCTCAGCGCACACACATCTCCGCCCTCAGAGTACACACATCTCCTCCCTCAGAGTACACACATCTCTTCCCTCAGCGCACACACACATCTCCTGCCTCAGAGTACACAGAGCTCCTCCCTCAGCACACACACAGCTCCTCCCTCAGCGCACATACAGCTCCTCCCTCAGTGCACACACAGCTCCACCCTCAGCGCACACATATCTCCTCCCTCAGTGCACACACAGCCCCTTTCTCAGCGCACACAGCTCCTCCCTCAGCGCACACACAGCCCCTCCCTCAGCGCACACACAGCCCCTCCCTCAGCACACACACAGCTCCTCCCTCAGCGCCCATACAGCTCCTCCCTCAGCGCACACACAACTCCACCCTCAGAACACACATATCTCCTCCCTCAGTGCACACACAGCCCCTTTCTCAGCGCACACAGCCCCTCCCTCAGCGCACACACAGCCCGTCCCTCATCGCACACAAAGTCCCTCCCTCAGCGCACACCCAGCCCCTTCCTCACCGCAGACACAGCCCCTTCCTCAGAGTACACACAGCTCCTTCCTCAGCGCACACACAGCTCCTCCCTCAGCGCACACACAGTTCCTCCCTCAGAGTACACACATCTCCTCCCTCAGAGTACACATCTCCTCCCTCAGCGCACACACACATTTCCTCCCTCAGAGTACACAGAGCTCCTCCCTCAGCGCACATGTGACGCCCTGGACTAGTCAGGTCGTCCCAGGTAGTCCCAGAAGGAGCAGAGTTGGAGTAGCCTTTGAGGACTATGGCCCGGGTGAGCTCCCCGCCGGCACCGCTACCTGGTTGGAGCGGGAGCTGGGTCGGTTCTGTATGAAGGTGAGGGCACAGAGTCTGCAGCAGTTACTCGGCTGGCAGGCGGAGGTCCGCAGGATGGTTGCCAAGGTGTGGGCCCGTGAGCAGGGTGCCGCCGCAGCCGTGGAGCACCGAGACAAAGCCACGCAGACTCCCATGTCGTCCCTCATCAGCTGGGAGCTGGAGCCCGCCAGTACCGTAACCAGCGAGCCCAAGGTGGCACGACTCATGGAGGAAGAAGTACCGTTTACGCTGCCCCTGCCGCCATTCCCGGTAGTGGCCTATAGCCCCGGACCCTACTGCACCTGGAAGGGGAGCCTGATTGATCGTCAGACTGTCGGCCACTCCAGTCCCTTGCGGTGGTAGCCGCTCTGAAGTTGCAAGTTTTTCCAAGTTTTAAATGTTTTAAGGACCCGCTGCTAAAAAAACCCTGTTCCTTTGTTGAAAGTCCCTGAGTTCCCCGCGGGACGCCATCCGGTACGCCGGGTGGAAGGAGCCGGACCCTGCCCGACTTGTTGAACACCGCCGGGGTCGGAGCCTCGATGGGCGCCATCAGGGGTCGGAGCCCCTGGTGGAGGACGGCAGGGAGTTGTGAGGAGCGAGGACAGTTGCCGTTGCAGAGCCCGGTTCACCGTACCCGCGCTGCAGGCAGTGGAAGATGGGGTCTTTTTGGACGGTGTCACCGTGAGTAGATGTGGCATTGGGGACCCGTGCTGCCCTGTGGTGGACTGTGGGAAAGTGGCTGGAGGAGGTTGCGCTGGCAGCCAAAGTCCCGCTTGTAATAATTCCTTTAACCGGCCTTCCCGTTTCACAGCCTCCGGAGAGGCAGACTGGAGGATGGGCCTGCGGGAAACAGATGACCGAGGCCCGCCACCATTGCAACCGGTGGCCATCCTCCGGGTCAGGGGCCCCCTGGACGTGGGGCCTCCGAGAGACAAGCAGATGTGAAACCTGCACCCGTCCCGTTAAACAATGCCTGGGCCCGTTCGTGGACTGGGGAAAAGGGGTGCTGCCCACTTCATAGTGGCAGCATCAAGGCTAGGATTGTTTGGGTGGGTGATTGAAGGACCCGGTACCGTTCCCGCATTAATAAAAGTGTTTTTATGGTTTGCGACGTTTAAGCATGTGCCTCCCGCAAGGGAAGATTTGAAGCTAATAAATGAAGTTTATACAACTGTTAGTATACTTGTATTGTGTTCCCGTTTTATCTTTTAGAAACAAAAATAAACCGGTGATGGACGGGCAGCCCGCGGACGGTCTGCATTAAACGAAGGGGGAATGTGACGCCCTGGACTAGTCAGGTCATCCCAGGTAGTCCCATGCACACACACACCCCCTCCCCTTAGAAAGGTGACAGCAGCCAAACTACAAACCCTTGTCACCACCCTCCAGGTTTGATGTCCACACCAGGGGGCGGAGCCAGGCGGTTGGCTCCCGCCCACAGAGGAGTTCACAGGGTAAAGCCACCGCCAAGGCATAGAGACCCAAGGGGCCAGCGTCTGCGGGCAAACAGGGCTCTCCCGACACACAGCAAACCGGGGAGCGGACTACCGTTGCTTAGGCATAGGAGTCATAACGTCTACAGTAAAGAGGTGCTTGAGAAAGGCGGAAACCACCAACCTGTTAAGGGGAAGCTGCAGCCGGCTGCGGGCACCGGTCATCATCCCGTTTGGTTTACCAGAGACTCCAGTGTGTTGTATCATAATGAGTACACCAGTGCTTTCGGGCCGCGCACCGCGCCGTACCAGCACCAGCACGCATCCATCCCCATGCCTCAGCACCTCCCTCGGGCCCCCGGGACCATCATAGCCCTACCCACGGAGGGGGTCAACACCAAGCTGCGCAACACCGTCCCCGGGAGCCTAGTCAACGGCAGCGGTGGTGTCCATCCATTCACCACAACCCGTGGGTGGCGTCACAAACTTAAATCTCCTACAAACCACCGCGGCTCCGGCCGTGGAACTCCCCACCGAAGTCCCTACGTGTAGCGCCAACCCCCTTGCAGAGCGACATGACCCCCGGGTCCGTGAGGAGCTCGAGCCACCCACCGTACGAGCACGGATCCGAGCGGCTCGGCAGCCGGCCGAGCCCTGGGGCGGTACACACACACAGCTCCTCCCTCAGCGCACACAAAGCTCCTCCCTCAGTGCACACACAGCCCCTTTCTCAGCGCACACATAGCCCCTTTCTCAGCGCACACAGCTCCTCCCTCAGCGCAAACACAGCCCCTCCCTCAGCGCACACACAGCCCCTTACTCAGCGCACACCCAGCCCCTTCTTTACCGCACACACAGCCCCTTCCTCAGAGTACACACAGCTCCTCCCTCAGCGCACACATAGCTCCTCCCTCAGGGCACACACAGCCCCTTACTCAGCGCACACCCAGCCCCTTCCTCACCGCACACACAGCCCCTTCCTCAGAATACACACAGCTCCACCCTCAGCGCACACACAGCCCCTTCCTCACCGCACACACAGCCCCTTCCTCAGAATACACACAGCTCCTCCCTCAGCACACACAGCCCCTCCCTCAGCTCACACACAGCCTCTCCCTCAGCGCACACACAGCCCCATCCTCAGCGCACACACAGCCCCTTCCTCAGCGCCCACACAACCCCTTCTTCAGCATACACAGCCCTTTCCTCAGCGCACACAGCCCCTACCTCAGCGCACACACAGCCCCTTCCTCAGCGCACACACAGCCCCTTCCTCAGAGCACACAGCCCCTTCCTCAGCGCACACACAGCCCCCTTCCTCAGTGCACACAGCCCCTTCCTCAGCGCACACATAGCTCCTCCCTCAGCGCACACACAGCCCCTCCCTCAGCGCACACACAGCCCCTTCCTCAGCGCACACACCGCCCCTTCCTCAGCGCACACACCGCCCCTTCCTCAGCGCACACTCAGCCACTTCCTCAGCGCACACAGCCCCTTCCTCAGCACACACAGCCCCTTCCTCAGCGCACACACAGCCCCTCCCTCAGCGCACACACAGCCCCTTCCTCCGCGCACACACGGCCCCTTCCTCAGAGCACACAGCCCCTTCCTCAGCGCACACACAGCCCCCTTCCTCAGTGCACACAGCCCCTTCCTCAGCGCACACATAGCTCCTCCCTCAGCGCACACACAGCCCCTCCCTCAGCGCACACACAGCTCCTTCCTCAGCGCACACACCGCCCCTTCCTCAGCGCACACACCGCCCCTTCCTCAGCGCACACTCAGCCCCTTCCTCAGCACACACAGCCCCTTCCTCAGCGCACACACAGCCCCTCCCTCAGCGCACACACAGCCCCTTCCTCAGCGCACACACAGCCCCTTCCTCAGCGCACACACAGCCCCTCCCTCAGCGCACACACAGCCCCTTCCTCAGCGCACACAGCCCCTTCCTCCGCGCACACAGTCCCTTCTTCAGCAAACACAGCCCCTTCCTCAGCAAACACAGCCCCTTCCTCAGTGCACACAACTCCTCCACAGAGTGGAGTACGGATACAGTAGACAACACGGCCATTCTACAGTATATATATTCTCCTGAGTTGCTCACATCTCGGGGTTTGGTTTTTTGAGTTATAGGTGGAGTTTTCAAGACCTGGATGCCCACCAATCTTCTCGCAATTAAGGGGGCACACAATAATTAAAATAAAAATGTATCAAAGCTTTCCTTACGCTTTGACTATTGTATGTACAAAATTGGAAAGACAGAAAAAAAAAACCAGATTAATCAGGTTTACAAATAAGTAAAAGCAACAGAAAAGTAAAAAAGATATTACAAAGTTACAGAATTCTTAATCTTTTCTCGGAACAATCTGCAATATTACTGATCCTTTAACCTAAATTTTGCAGCCACTCAGAAATGTGTTTCTATCCCACCTATTAAAGAGGCGCACGATATCCCGGGGCCACATTAAAAGTCTTGGAATAAGTTGCTCATCTCTTGTGTCATCCGGGGTGGAGCAGAGAGATAATCATCATCCCAAGCACAAGAAATGAAATATTCATTAGATACATGATCTGCCGCGATCATCTGGTTGAGTCTGAGCCATTACACCCCGGCCTATCATAAATACAGGCATCGAGGGAACATGAAAGGGTTAATTTAAAGGGGATCAGTAAGAGAAAATGAATTTATACTTGGGGAAAACTGATTATGACACTATATACATAGATATGTGTGGGTGAGTCTATTGCACTGCAGATAGATAGATAGATACATTTTCTGCAGCAAAAAAGCGACGTGTGAACATAGCCTCAGGCTCAAGCAGCGAGTCTTTCTCAAGTGATTTTTTCTTTAGCTGTTGTATTCCTGTCACGCCGGGGTGAGGGAATGCATGGTGTGCAGCACAAGAGGAGAGATATACCACGGAAGTTAAAAAGGTTGGCCCTGGCGCTAGGGAGACGGATCACCACCTATGGCTGATTCCTGAGCTCCCTAATATCTCTAGACGTGTCCTTCCGCCATGCGCAGTCACGTGGCTAGGCCCTCGCTGACCCTGAACTGACCCTGACTAGTGTGTAGGCCAGCAAGACACTAGTCTCACTATTGAAATAAGACATCAAAAGGGAAGTAAGACAAATGGGTGGGGAAAGACACAACAAATAGCATTCCTCAGCTTATACAGCAGGAAACTTCACAGCTGCAACTAAAATGAAACACCTCAGCTTCTCCGCAGACAGGCTTCTTCATAGTGGTCAACATAGAAGATCTATCACCAGCATGGAGTAAAACCAGGAGTGGGTAAATATAAGGGAAGGGCTTGATGATAAAATGTTGCAGCTGTGATTAAGGCCATGTGCAATCTCAGAAGGGAAAAAGTCCTTAACCCCGTCATCATGAAATGAAAGTAAATCCACTCCAATAGATGTAATCTGTGGATATGACAAACTCATGAGAATACCTTGGGCATGAAATGAACCTTTCACCATAAGTGTAGGGGTTGTAATTGCACATGGCCTTGGAGCCTAGGGGGCCTCAAAAGCTATATAAAAAGTCCAATTATATTAATGACTTGTACTAATTGGGAGCCCTGTTGGGGCTTTTGCATTTGGGCCCATGAGCCTCAAGTTATCCCATTGCCTTTCACCTTTTTTTGCCATGATATAGAGTGTAGCCTCTCTTATATCACCGCGATCCAGGAGTCACTGGATCTAGAAGATTGCACCCATATATTGTAGGATTGGTGCTGCTTAATTCTCCCTTTATAGATAGATAGATAGATAGAT